>NC_062539.1:18257410-18269910 GCF_022655615.1 Tachysurus fulvidraco
TGAGAATTTGTGTATTCACATTCAGATTACACACAAGTTTAACTCTAAATGACCTCCTGTGTGTTCATGTGTTCACTCCTCTAAATAATCGTTGTTAGCTTCTAGACCAAGTGTTTAACTACAGTACAAACACCTGCCACAAAGAAATAAAGATAGAAAACAATAAAGGAAATAAAAAATAAAGATACAACCTTTTTGTTCCTTTATGTACCATAAAATAAGACCATTTTAATATACCGAATTTGAAAAAAGAATGATGTATGAATAAGGAAATGGCAAGCGTTGGAATAATCCTAAAATAGCACTTGATCCAGCACATAATATTTTTACTTTTTATTTCTATTTTAATATTATGTTCAAAAGCTAATTGTGTTTACAGCTTTTTTGGTTTTTAGTGCATAATAGTTTATAATCCCAATTTCTGGCAATCAAAAAGTGACATAAAGGGAGACGAGTCCACAAAACAAGGACTCATTTCTATTTATTAATCTAAGCAAATACAAAATTATAAAAACAATCTTAAACATTTAAACAAAATAGTAATAAAATAAGAAATAAATAAATCTGAACTGATTTTGGCTGTAACTGTAATCTGTGCTGAGTGAGAAGAACACCGTATTATGTGTCTGTGTGGATATTGGAATGTAAATGTATGTGTGTGTGTGTGTGTGTGTGTGTGTGTGTGTGTGTGTGTGTGTGTGTGTGTGTGTGTGTGTTATTTTGATACACTGATACACACTTGCTTGTACACAGTGAATTGTGTTGGCACAATAGTTTACTATGCTATCCCCCCCCCCCTCTCTCTTGCAAATGTGTGTTGTATTTGTGTTTGACCCATTCCGCTCCTACCCCTCCGGACAACACCCCTCGGGGAATCCGGCGTTCCGAGGAATCTCTATACTATATTGTTTACTTTTTTCTCTACTAATTAAAGGGATAGGAGATAGGATAGATATAGTAGGGAGATAGCGAATAGCGGATATAGTGGAATATGGTCTTATATAGAATATGTAGATATTGTGTCTCATGTATATATATATATATATATATATATTATGATTTTAGATGTATAGTCTCTAATATATATAGGCCGCCCCCCTTATGTATTGTAATAGATATATAGAGGATGATATATATATGAGCACCCCGACCCCGGTGTTCGAGGCCAGTTCACGCTATGTTAGGTTTCTCATTTGTGTATATTATACCTTATACTGGTCTACATTCATTTTCGTCCTCCACCCCTACATACTATATATATATGGAGAGGGAGGGAGGGGCTAGAGAGGATAGAGTGGTATGGCGAGAGATGAAAGAGAGGGTAGAGAAGCGAGAGAGAGATCTAGATGTATCTGAGCTATAAAAAGAAAAAAAGCCAATACTCTCGCAAGAATGATATGCTGTATATAGTCCTTGATTTGTTTACTTTACCCTCACACTATCTGTCTCTACTCTAGATAGCGATAGCTCGGCTTTCCTTCCTTGTCGCTCAGTTACTTTCCTCCGCAGCCCCCCTCCCCACGCCCCCCTCCTCCCATTTCTCATTTTTACTTCCTTTCCCTACCACCCTTTCCAATCCTTATCTTTCTCTGTCTCTCTGTGTGTCTTCTCTATCTTGTTCATATCGATATCTTTTGCTCTCTTGCTCTCTCTCTCTCTCTCTCTCTCTGTCTCTCTCTCTCTCTCTCTCTCTCTCTCTCTCTCTCTCTCTCTCTCTCTCTGTGTGTGTGTGTGTGTGTGTGTGTGTGTGTGTGTGTGTGTGTGTGTGTGTGTGTAGGCCTGACCATCTGGCTGTTAAAGTGTTGTGTATCTCTGTGCATATGAATCACTCGTGACAGGTCATGTTGGTGGTGTTGAACGTCTGTGTGTGAGTTTGTGTTTGTTTTGTGCTTGTGCCTTCCAAAGGAGGCGATCATCTGTGTATGACAATGCAGCACACACACACACACACACACACACACACACACACACACACACTAATGTTTTTTGTTTAAACATTACAAAATCATTATAAATGTGTTATATATTTGTTATAAAGAGAATAATTGTGTTTAGTCTTTGAGAGTTAATAGTCTGTTTAATCCACTAACTTTCACACATTTTCACACTTTGACATGTTTACAGCCCCAGTGACAGCCTATAACTCTGAACACACACACACACACACACACACACACACACACACACACACACACACACACACACACACTATGTAGTGCCTAATGGTTAAGGTGTTGGACAACTAATCAGAAGGTTGTGACTTCCACCAAGCTGCCATCTCCGGGCCCCTGAGGAAGGCCCTTAACCTCAATCACTCATTTGTATAAAAAATAAGATGTAAGTGTCTCTGGATGATTGCGTCTGCCATTCAGAAGGTTAAAGTTTTTATTCCTCTTGTTTGACAGCAATTTGCTAAATGATTCTTCTGATATTTTTATCACTTTATAGTTACATTATATGTTTCTTGAGGCTCATTATGATGTAGATATTTTATGAGCTATTTACCAGAAATTTAATGCATCTTGTGAACACTGTGAAAATAAAACATATCTTTTTTTTTTTTTTTTGCATAGTTATGTTCGAAAACAATTTCTTCAGGATGAGTGAAGACCATGTAAAGATGATGTGCACTTTATATTATTTTTTCACAAACAGCACCTTGTTCTTGCTGAGTGACTTTACTGAGCTCACGTCCTCTGTCTGCTCTTCTACAATCACGGTTAGAAGAGCGTTTGCTGTGGAATTATTTTAAACTCTTAACAACATAACGAGTGCAATTAAAACGCTGACCGAGCTCTGAGGTGAGAGATGGATAAACAAGCGATTAGCTGCTAGCTAATGTTAGCTAGCATCAGATATTCCAGCATCACTGTACAAATAACTTAAATAAAATTATTTCTCTGGTGTGATAAATGAATTCATATGACAATTAGGGCTAACAGGAAAGGCTATGGATTTTTTTAAATGCCTTGTCATTTATCATGCTTGAAATTGTTTCATTAATTATAGATTAATGTACATATAAGTGTCTTACTCTGTTACCTGGACATGTTCAAATTATTTAGCAAAGTTTTTTAATTGTCTTTGTAATTCTCTGTTACCTGAATTATGATTACACAGAAAATGAAGGTTAATTAATGAAATTTGTTCAAACTAAATCGTTAGAATGTCCTTAATGTCGTCATGCTGTTGGCACAAGACAGTCGTCTACAGTTTGTGTTTTTTAGTCCAAAAATATCCATCAACTCTTTTACTTATTAAACCATTGTGAACAAAAGGACAACTGAAAGAAACTAGGACATTGTGCGATGTTTTAACGCGATGATTTCTTAGATTTATTTTACAATATTTTTCCAATGTTAGAAAGGTGGACATTCTGTTGTAGATTTTTTTTTGTATTTCTAGAGAAGTTTTAACATTGATGCCTGTGACCTCCGTGCAGAGATCTAAACTTAGATGATCCTGTAAGCAGTGAAGGGTGAAACAGAGTCAGACAGATGTAAAGGGAAAGAAAAGATAGTAAAAGGAGCAGAAAGTGCACGAGCAGACAAAGTGCACGAGCAGACAAAGTGCACGAGCAGACAAAGTGCACGAGCACACAAAGTGCACGAGCAGACAAAGTGCACGAGCAGACAAAGTGCACGAGCAGATAAAGTGCACGAGCAGATAAAGTGCACGAGCAGATAAAGACTCATGAGATTATTACTGTAAAACCATATATAATAAGATTCATGAAAATCTAATCATCTGACTGGATGGATGGATGGATGGATGGATGGATGGATCAATAGAAGCATAAATTCCTTGTTGTTTTTTTATGATTCTGGAAAACTTTGCTACTGTGATTGCTGTTTATATTCTTAAGAATGTCAGCCAAGTTGGAGCCAAATTCACCACTAGTATGTAGTAGTAGTTTTTTAGTGGTAGTTTTCTATTGCAGCTTAACGTGCATAAACACTCTTATAACATCTTGTCAGTCTAGGAGCGCTTTGCTACGAACGCTGAGGTTCCACAAATAAACTGGAGATCAGTTTACACAGAGGTCTTAGTTAATCACCAAATTAACCAATCAGTCTCTCCAGGAGAAATTAACACAAAATCAATCAAATTGTGATATTTTGAGGAATTTTAAAATTGAAAAACAGATTTTCTGCAGATTTGGGCCGCGACATTATTTGTGACATCACAACATGCATTCAGCCAAAGCCCTGTTTGATTCATGTACATTGGAAATGAGCACAGATCTGAGAGAAAGCTGCAGTGTTGTGTGTACTGTAGCATTTCTGGCTACAACAATCACAAAACTCCTCAAAAACCTGAAGGAACTGATCTCTTCACGGCTTCCAGGAGGATCCAACAGCCACATACTTTACATTTACTATTATTTGTCCCTAAATAAACATTTTAATGATTTATACTGCAACAGTCATGTAGCATCGCTAATCACATGGCATTTGCTTTAATACATTAACCTTAACCCCAACCTTAAAACCAACCCTAACCCTAACCCTAACCCCAACTCTAAACCCAACCCTAACCCCAACCCTAACCCTAACGCTAATCACATGGCATTTGCTTTAATACATTAACCTTAACCCCAACCCTAGCATCGCTAATCACATGGCATTTGCTTTAATACATTAACCTTAACCCCAACCTTAAAACCAACCCTAACCCCAACCTTAAAACCAACCCTAACCCCAAACTAACCCCAACCCTAACCCTAACCCAACCCTAACCCTAACCTTAAACCCAACCCTAACCCCAACCCTAACCCTAACCCCTAACCCTAACCCTAACCCTAACCCTAACGCTAAACCTAACCCTAACCCTAGCTGTGCAATAACATGCGCCGGCCAGTGCCTCACCCTTGGCTCCCGCTACAGCCACGCAGGTTAAGACCCTGTGATGGGGGGGTCATTGTACGTTTCCAAACACCTAACCCTAACCCTAGCCCTAACCCTGACCCCAACCCCAACCCTTAAACCCAACCCTAACCCCAACCCTAACCCAAAACCTAACCCAACCCTAACCCCAACCCCAAACTAACCCCAACCCTAACCCTAACCCAACCCTAACTCCAACCCTAACCCAACCCTAACCCCAACCCAACCCTAACCCAAACCCCAACCCTAACCCTAACCCCAACTCTAAACCTAACCCCAACCCTAAAAACCTAACCCTAACCCAACCCTAACCCTAACCCTAACCCAACCCTAACCCCAACCCCAAACTTAAACCCAACCCTAACCCCAACCCTAACCCAACCCTCACCCCAACTCTAACCCAACCCTAACCACAACCCCAACGCCAAACTTAAACCCAACCCTAACCCCAACCTTAACCCCAATCTTAAACCCAACCCTAACCCTAACCCTAACCCCAACCCTAACCCCAACCTTGAACTAAACCCTAACCCTAACATTTTTTGATTGTCTATGCTGTATGGCTGTGAATATTAATATAATATTCAGATTAAATAGATAATGTGTTCAAATTGGTTAAAATATATAAATAAGAATAGGAGAAACACTATTCTTTTTTTTTAATCTTTACAGAAAGGTTTGCAGGTTTTATTTGGTTGAGACAAGCGCAAGTGATTTAAACCATGCCCACTTTTGGTTTTTAATCCAAATACACATACAAATATTTGGTCCCTGATGCTCCAGAGGCAGGATCCTGTGCTCTTATCAGCACAGCACAGGTTTAATTCCTGGGCAGGGAACCAACACAGACACTGAGGGGTTAAATGTCGATGCCCAGATAAAATGAGTTGCATCAGTATCCATTGTAAAACCTGTGCAAAATCAGACACGTGGATCAGATGATCCTCTGTGGAGACCCTGAACTGGAAGCAGCTGAAAGCAGAAGAGGAAATGTTTGGAGCACTAAACAGATACAGTCACACTCACACGGTGATGCTTCTACTTTCATTGTAGATTCAACAGTAACGTATTCATTTTATACATTGCAGATTTATGGAAAAGATTTATTCGCTCCCTGCTAGCTGACATCACAGCCTCCAATCCCCAAGAGACACAGTGAACTGCTAGGAAATGTATGCTGGAGAAAAAATGGTTCTGTTGATCTCTTACTGCGTGATGCACAGACCCCAATCAGGTAAAGAAGAAAAGAAAGTCTGACACGAGCGTTCCATCCTGTCGTCTGAAGAACGGCACAAATGCTTCACCGGGATCATCGGTGCATTAGATTAGCTGTTCATTACAGACAGGTTAGCATTGTTTGACAGACTTGGAGCTCATCTGCAGTGACTAATGGATATATTAATCTTCCTTTAAATAAACACGAAACCTTGAAGTCTGATCTCCATTTTAGGTTCCAGACCTGCTGCTAGACTCCATTACAGAAAAACTAAACCCATTTACATCTTTAAAAAAAGAGAAACTGTCCTTTTAAGTTGTAAGCTGCCACGAGCTGTATCTGCTTTCTCAAGACATATAAAACCACATCCTCTTTGTGTGATCCCTTCTTCATATCATTACATTTCAGAATGGAAACGAGTGTGTAAATGAAATAAAAAGCTTTTCTAGTTGTAATTTAATCCTCACACAGTTTATTTACATCATTTACCAACTCATATTTTAACCTTCTGCTCTTCTGTCCCTAAAATGGCAAAAACTAGGCTCTCTCTCTCACCATCTCTCACGAAGCTGACTAGATTCAGCCTTGTATTCCCTATTATAGACATAACCCTTCTTCAGAATTCATCCTGAACCAAAACGACCGTTATAAATCTCATCACACAGACTCAGTCATAATCCTATGTCATGAGAAACAGTATTTATGAATAATAAAGAATTTGAAAGATATCTCATCCACTAGATTCACAAACAAAAATGTACCCAGTTTAAAAACCCCACAAAAAACCCTGCGAGATATAAAACGAACGAAGCGAGCCGCTATAAAAAGACGCATTGCTAATTATAGTCGCAGGATCGTAATCACGACTGTGATGGTGCTAGTGATCACAGGAAGCTGATTGCTTGCACTGAAGTACAACTGAACGGTTGTGTGTAGAATAATGAATGAGAGATGAGTGCAGTGGAATCATTCTGAACCCAGAAGTGTGTCCTGAGCAACGGTTTGAGCTTCCTGTGCAAATCAGTGTCGTGATCACAACAAGAGTATTTAAAGGACAAAATGAGGCAATGTAAAAGATGGATGTGGAAGAGATGAGCTGCAGATCGATGTTTCGATAAGCAACGAGAAAGCGAAGCATGCACGATTTGTTTTATTGTTATGTTCCTCAAATTAACGGAGAAGTGTCGCACTGCTTACAGGTGAATTTATCAACAGCATCAGTGTTAATAGCATTACGTATCGAATTAGCAACAGTCCGTATGTATATTTCTGAATAGTAGAGAATTTGTAGAACATGATAAAAATTAAAGGGGTCACGGTAGCTTAGCGGTTAGCATGTTCCCCTCACACCTCCAGGGTCGGGGGTTCGATTCCCACCTCCGCCTTGTGTGTGGAGTTTGCATGTTCTCCCCGTGCCTCCGGGGTTTCCTCCAGGTACTCCGGTTTCCTCCCCGGTCCAAAGACATGCATGGTAGGTTGATTGGCATCTCTGGAAAATTGTCCGTAGTGTGTGTGTGCCCTGTGATGGGTTGGCACTCCGTCCAGGGTGTATCCTGCCTCGATGCCCGATGACGCCTGAGATAGGCACAGGCTCCCCGTGACCCGAGAAGTTCGGATAAGCGGTAGGAGATGAATGATAAAAATTAGATTAAGCCATGACTTCAGCACAAGTGCATTACATGGCTAAGGTCACCAACTTCCTTCCGATTGTTTGTGTTTGGATGAATTTCATCAGTCTAAACAAAATCCCTTTGTGAAAGTAAACAAATAATGGAAAATTCACATAAACAACAAATTACATTAAAAAAATAAAGAATTCTGAAAAGAAAAGGATCATTTGGAGAAAAAATATTCCATGTAAAACGCATCACGTGGTTACATTTTGTACATATAAATTAGTTTGCATTCACAGTTTGTACCTGAAGATTTGACTTATCCTGTTAACCACTCTGAATGATGAGAATGTTTTTTAGCACAATGCCACGGAGGGAGTGTTTGTGTTCGATACTACGTGCACTTAACATGTCATTTTATTCATTCTGATTGTTTTAGGAATAATTTACCAACAGCTTTACGGGAAACATTTGCGATATATTCGGGTCTCGTGTTCACTCTCATTCTGCCTGAACATTACTGGTATAAATGACTAGCTAGTCAAATCGCTATCCTCTGCTATCTGTTAGCAAGTGTGTGCTTGACAACCATATTTTCCCAGTTGCTTAGCAACAGTGTTCTCATGACTTTCATTTTTTGAAAGAAAAGTGATTTTCCAATGTCAAAAGCCCAAATTCAGGTCTAGTTCAGTTGAACCGTTGACACAACGATACAGACACTGGCACAAATTTCACGCAATTGACTAATGAATGTAAAACAGCATACAGATAAACCTCATCTGTGTGAGGAGGGTGTTGTTGCTTAGTAACCATATCCCTATGCTGTATGATTGATGAATATTATAGAATTCGGAGCCAAAGGAAATTGTCTGTCGGTGAGATAACGATTGGCTCGAATGATTTCTCAGATCGATCCTAAATCTTAGATCAAGCACGTGGTCCAAAATGACTTCAGTTCCCATTTCTCACTGTAGATCCGAACGGAAATTACTTCCTGTTTATTGTTTTAATAAATAACCATGCTTTTATCTTGTTATATACAACCACTTAAATGTCTTTAATTGTGTAAAGAAACATATTGGAGGAAAAATAAAATACGTAGCAGAGATCACCGGTGCTTCTGCTGAGCAAGTACATACTGTACGCACAGCTAGCTGTGCTGTGAGCCGAACGTGTCGCGTGGGACTCGAACCTAAGCACATTTTAAATCAAAGTTCTGTGCATGAATTGTATAGTGGAACTGTTTAACTTCTACCATTTACACTGAAACTAACACATAAAAACTAGGAGAACAGTCACTACACAGCAACAGCATACAAACTTCAAGCAAGACAAGTGACAAGTTGCTGCTTATTAGTTTGAACGTACGCTATAGAAGGTCGTTTAGCTCCGGATTAGTACGAGGCGCTGACAGTATTCTGTTCCCATGCAAGTTAAACCTTCGGTGACAAGAAATGAAAAAATGACTGACAGTATGCAAGAACTTGATTATGCATCCATCCATCTATCCATCCATCTATCCATCCATCTATCCATCCATCTGTCTCCTGTACCACTTCTCCTACACAAGGTCGCAGGGATCCTGGCCCATATCCCAGGGCTCCAGGACACTTATAACAGGGTGTCAGTCCAACGCAGAACAAACTACAGACAGTTTACTGACGCTAATCAGCCTACAGTGTGTGTCTTTGGATGGGAGGAGAACAAAGAATATCAGAGGAAAACACCGGAGGAAGGTACAAGTATCAAACCGCTGACACTGGACATGCAAAGCAAGTGTGTTCTCTAAGCCACAATGTTCTCCAAAGTGCAGAATAGCAGAAAACACAGAATATTATTATTGTTAATAATGTCTAAGAATAGAAATAATAGTTTTTATGTTTTAATTTTACACTTTATTATGGTTTATTGTGGTTGCCAGATAGTTTCATATGTCTGCTTTCATGGATTTTTTAACTAGATTATCATTTTTTTAAATAATAATAATAATAATAATAATAATAATAATAATAATAATAATAATAATAATAATAATAATAATACATATAAAAAAATCTAGCAATGCTTTCAAACAAATATTTATTTATTTATCTTTTTAAAAATTTCATTATTTTATAAATATCTGATATTTATGCTCTATAACAAGGATATTAATAACTTTAGATGAAGGAATAAAAATAAACTCAATGTAGAATGTGTTCTTTGTAATAGATGTCACCTGAGCTCTTCGTGTATCTGACGCTATTTAAACATTGTGTTAGCAATAGTGTGTGTGTGTGTGTGTGTGTGTGTGTGTGTGTGTGTGTGTGTGTGTGTGTGTGTGTGTGTGCTCCCCTCATCCTATAGGATTAACACAAAGCCCCACCAGCATATGATGACCCAGCACGTCGCTCTTCCTGCTGTAAGTGGACCAGTGTCTACAGAAATGCACAGTTTATGTGAGCTGTTTTATTTCATGGCCATTTTAGATGTTGCCTGACTGGACACAGGTCATAGGTGAGACTGCAGTGGGGCTCTTACCTAAGCTGAGTATTGGAAATCCATGTGTTCAACCATTAAGTCAATTCTCACAATGTAAAATTGATTCATTTTATAGAGGCAATGTTCACTAAGTCTAAATTCACTTTCCTTCCTGAGTTGAATGAAGCAAAAGGTTCCAGTGGGATGAAATGATCTCTCTCATGATTCTGACACATTCCTCACACCAGGAACCAAATGGTTTTAGTGCAAACACAAAGAGGTCTTCTTACCTCCCGATCATAGTGGAGTGCTGTTGAACGGCAGCCTCTAGGAGGCGTTCGAGGATGGTCCACTCCCCCATGGCTGGTTACTGGAAGCATCCACTAAATACTACGTACTGCCACGGCGCTCCTCAGACCTACTGAGGTCTGTTCTCTCCTTCTCCCTGTGTCTCTGTGAGAGTTAAGCAGCAACAGGAGGAAGTGGAGTAGAGTAGAAGAGACCTACTATGAGAGCTTCTGAAATCCCATGATGAGAGTCTATGTGATGAAAGCGTGAGCCGAATCTTCACTTCGCTTCACTTCACGCTGACCCTGGATGCCCCTGCACTTCAGACTCGCCCTCACTCAAGCCTTACGCTAAAACACACTCGTCCTTTCTTTCATCTCTTATAATCCATTAGTAGGCATCACGCGATCTCCGTCAGTCACGATGCCTCACACGAACACACGGCAAGTATCAGTTGCTCCACGTTTATCTTCTTTCCTGTCTTTAGATGTGTCTATCCAGCGCTGGAAATTTCACCGCTACGTCTGCGTCGTTATATCTTTCTCCCATCCTTCCATCTCTTTTTCTTTTTCAGCCCTTCATTCTTTTTATCCTTTCTCCCTCTACTGCTCCCTCTGACCCTTCTGTCACTACGAGTCTCTCCTCCAGCACTCTCGAGGCTTCTGCTTTCCTCTCTCTACCCCTCCTTCTTGTGTTCTCCGCTTGCTTTGGCACTGTCACAGTGAGTGAGCGTGGCTTTCCTCTCTCTCTCCCTCCCTCTATCCCTCCCTCCCTCCCCTTGTCTAGCTCTCTCTCTCTCTCTCTCTCTCTCTCTCTCTCTCTCTCTCTCTCTCCCTCTCTCTCTCTCTCTCTCTCTCTCTCTCTTGCTTTTAAATATGTTCAGATTGCTCCTGTGAGAAGCTTTGATTTCCTGGAAACATCTCTACTGTTGTTATTTTCATGGCACTTCTCTCACCTGTTTCCTCCTTCATCACTCTTTTGTTCTCTATCACAAGGTTTTCACGTGTGTCCATGAGATTAGTGAGAGGAATCGCTGCTCTACACCTTCCTCAATCTCTTTCTCTTTATCCACCCCTCCCACTTTCTCTCGCTACCTCTCGCTTCTCTCATCCGAATGCCACCCAAAGCATTCCGTCCCTCCTTTCATCATCAGACGCTGCTTTCACTTCTACGTGCCTTTCCTTTGACAGGGATGTGTGGAATGGAAAGAAAGGATGTGCTTACAGCTTTAAACGGCAGATCGCTTCCTCTAAAATATTTTAGTATTTAGGAATCAGTTATGGCAGTAATAAGAGTATTCGGCTTCAGATTTACACCCTTCACTGTAAACAAACGAGAACAAAACCAGAAAACCCGTTTATACAAAACTTTAAAAACGGTGTAAAAATGTGAGGCTGGAAATTCAGCATCCTGCAAATAAACAGTTCAAAAAAAGAACCTGTGCTTTCATGCATTATTCATTCGAAGGTATTTGAAGATAACTCTCTGTATCTGCTTCCTTTGTTAGGGGAACATTTGTAGTTGTGCGTTACCATGGAAACACGATCTCTGGTAAAATGTACATAACTGCGTTTATGTTTGTATTGCTTTGTTTCATTGTTAGAAAACTGGATTTCTCGACAATATCGTGTTTTTCTGCTGAAGCACGGCGTCTCTAAAGGGGATTTATACAACCTGAGAAACAGAAACCAGGAGTTTGCACAATAATGTAGTGCAGAAGTGTGTTTGGGTGAAAATAAGTTCAAAATGCATTACATTTGTTTACTTAATGAAGTATAAAATAATTACTCCTTTACACACACACACACACACACACACACACACACACACACACACACACACACACACACACATACTGTACATACACACATACACACATTGTTGTCTGTTGTTTGTTGCAGGAAGAAATCTTTTTAAAGGCATTTGGGAGCTGAAACTGACCTAAATGCAGCCAACCATATTTAATGTCTGTGGGCATTTCATTTAACGTCTGGTTCATATCAAGCAGGAGATAAAGGTCCAAGGTAGTGGAGATGT
>NC_062539.1:18274910-18362410 GCF_022655615.1 Tachysurus fulvidraco
AAAGACGGGAGGCTGTTCCAGTGACTGGTAGTGAATCGGACACATAGTTAACTGAACCAGTTGTCTTTGTTAATCTCCTGTCATGTTTCTATCCTGTAATTGCTAGTCAGGTACCTGCATGTGCTTATATAACATTGATGGGGCAATTATGGGGCAGTATGATTCCTCTCCCAATGGGTAAAAATTAGCACTTATTGCAGTTCACATTTTGACCACTAGGTGCAATAATTACTCTGTGGTACTAAACAGTGACGTGACGTACGGCGACTCAGAATTCGTTCTCTGCATTTGACTCAAAGTGCGCACACACACACACACACACACACACACACACACAGCAGTGAACACACACCCGGAGCAGTGGGCAGCCATTTATCCTTGCTCAAGGGCACCTCAGTCGTGGCCGGCCCGAGACTTGAACCCACAACCTTAGGATTATGAGTCAGACTCTCTAACCATTAGGCCACGACTTGCCCCAGGGCATAGAGAGGGTAGGTGGATGGCTTTGACCTGCCCCTGTGGAGCCACTACTGCCCTGGACTTTGGGTCCGTTTGCTCCTAAGGACCAGTCGTGTACGTTTGTAGTTAAGTTTAGTACCCGACAGTGCTGAAGCTCGAACCCCTTCACTATAACGTGGCCTTCACGCCTGAAAGGTCCAATGACATTAGATATAAATGCAGTTTATGCAACAGATTTTCTGCAGTGGTCAGAAATCGAAGGTTAGCAGTTTTCTGAATTCACATAATGATGGAGTCTGAAATTGTAAAGAGGTTCAGCATCAGCACCTTCATGCCTTTGTCTGTCTAATAACTTTTTAATGGAGTTACATCTAATTTATTTAAAACAGAAGATCGTATTAACATTAATCCAGGTCCAAAATCCTTCAACTCAAATGCTTCAGTCCTCAGATTCAGTATAAAGTGTTTCAAGTGAAGATCGTTTGTGTAATGAGATGAAAGTGTGTGAAACTTCCAAAAAAAAATGACTCAAGGGCACAAACTCTGATGTACAGCATCAAGTATTACTTTATTATCCGTATTAATCCACGTGATGGACTTTGAGTCCGACGTATTGCTGAGAAAATCTGCAGCTTCCACTGAAAAAGTCTGTTTCCAGTCGGTGCATGAGGAGGAGAAAGTGAGATATTTCTTTAGAGCACAGAACCACATCGTCTCAGGAGGAACGAGAGCTCATCACTGATCAGCTCATGCTGAAGGTCGTCTCATCACACTGGGGTGGTGGTGGTGGTGGTGGTGTAGATGATCGGACGCGCCGGACGGCATCGAGCGTCACGACCGGACGACCGACAGCACAGACAGCAGAAAGGAAGCGGCTCTGCGGTCACTGGATTTCTCTGAAAGCTCGTTTCTCTACATACTTCACCTTGTGTTTCCTCTTGAACCTGCAGGAAATAAAGAAACTAAAGTAAAACCACCGAAGCACGACGACGGTGAAGCGGAGAACTTTACATTAAACACTATACTGAAGCCTGATGGGAGTTTAGTGCTTAGGGCTGGATGTAGAACTCCTCTAAGACACTTTATAACCGTGTACAATGTTCACGCTGCTCAGTAATAACACTACACACTTTTTTATTGCTATGTTAACACAGAGAAACCTTTTCTCACACACACACACACACACACACACACACACACACACACACACACACACACACACACACACCTATTTATTATAGCACAATGAAATGTTTCCACATCTCAGCTTGTTAGGAAGTTGAGGTCAGAGCACAAGCCCAGCCATGAGGGTTAAGGGCCTTACTCAGGGGCCCAGTAGTAGCTGTGCTTGGGCTTGAATCCCTGGCCTTCAGATCAGTAACCCAGAGCTTTAAGCGCTGAAGCCCCACTGCCCCTAAGTTAGTGAGTGTACAACATCTCCTCCCACTATGGAACTGTGCATCATGTGTATTGTACTTTGTGAGTGTAGACATGCAGCACAAGTGTTTCACTGGATAAAGATGCTTAAACAACTCATGATGCACTTAAATAAATAAATTTTTTGTATTTTAATAAATAAAATACATCCAAGTTGTCGATTTCCTGTTTTCTTTTGATTTGTTAACTCTTCTCTCGTGTTTTAGAAACATCTTCAACTCTGTGATATTTTCTGATTTCTGGACCAGCCCTTAGCACTAACGCCCGTGTTATACAGCAATAAAGACTCTTACTTGGCCCTTTCTCTGGGTTCGATCAGGTTCCTCTTCTGTAAGCTCTTAAAGCGATCTTTTAACACGCTGCCCTCTGGCTGCAGAACAGAGAAGCACAGGGTTATTATTAGTGGGGCAGAAACAGGAGCTGTGTGTAAACTCGTACGTGTCTTGGCGGCTACACGGACCTTCAGCGTGCGGAGAGATCCGGCGAGTTCGTCACTTAACTGCACCTCAAGATCGGGATCCTGGAACCTGAAGAACACAAAACACACATCTCACCTTTAGACCTGTTCGGGTTTCACACTAAACTGTCTGTAAAATCCTCAGAAGAACCACAGAGTTAAATTCTCTTGTTTTTTATATAATATACTATTTATTTAGTTTTCTAAAAACATTCAGAGTCTTCAGTGTGTGTGTGTGTGTGTGTTAACCCTAGTCATGTCTTATGGCTCGTCTACAAGCACACAGACGTGACGTAAAGCAGTGAGGTGTTAAATATTATATATTAATAAAGTCACACTAACTTCAGCTTGCCCAGACGACGTGGCAGTGATTTCTGAGCCTCCTGCTTTGCTTTCCTCTTCGTCTGCCTCATCCTGGTCCTCAGCTCCCTGTGCTTCAGGTCTGCACCGATGGAGCGCAGCTGGAACAGCTGTTGTCTGCTCTGGAGCTTCTTCTTGTCCAGCGCCCTCTTCAGCTCCTGTTACATGGATGTAGAGAAGAAACAGGATTCAGGACAGGATGAGAAACAGGAAGCTCTTTAAACGGTCGTCTTTTCCTCTTTCGTTACCTTTATTCTCTCTGCTTTCTCCCTCTTTCTTTGTCTCTCGGTTTTTTTCTCCCGCTGTGCTGTCGGCCCGACGGCCGCATCTATGGAATCCTCCGTCGTTTGTGCAATTTCTATCGTTTCGTCCCCTTCGTCTTCCTCGATTAACCCTTCGACCTGTTCTTTAAAGGTGCTCTCCTGCACGCGCGCACACACACACACACACACACACACACACACACACTATTAGTGTAAAAACACTAAGCAGAGGTCACGGTTACAGACATTAAGATATTTTCTCCTCATTCCGATGATCGATGTGAACATTAAAAGCTCCTGACAGTTTTGCCCCACAGCTGGAACGTCTCAGGAGGTGTGAGGTTCTAGAACACCCATCACACCTTCTGACCAATCAGATACAAGCATTTTAAAACCAGGAAAAACAAATACAGCAGGTTTTTTCCTGGTGATCAGTGATGTTGAACATCTGTACCTCAGTAGCGACGTCCATCCTATTTATTGCCAGCCGCTTTTCCAGCTTCTCTTCAGCCTTCACCTTTTTCACCTCAGCCTCATGAGCCTCCAGCAGCAGCGTCTAAAGCAGCACGACACACACTTTAATAACACTGTCCTGACTGTAGAGACACTGTCCTGACTGTAGAGACACTGTCCTGACTGTAGAGACACTGTCCTGACTGTAGAGACACTGTCCTGACTGTAGAGACACTGTCCTGCTCTGATCACACAACCGTCTATAGACGTACACACATCTGTCTGTCTGTTAACATCCATCTATGGAGATCTGTGGCCTCAGTACACAAGATAAAGTGGATTTGTGTTTTATCCAGCATTTGTTCTTCATAGGAAGGAAGAACAGGAAAGATTAAAAGTAATAAATCTGGTTTATTAAAGTCGAGCTGACCAAGAAAGCAGTTGGGAAAACAATTTGGACCAAAACTCAATATTTTGGTTATTTATCTCAGGGCTACAAAGGTTGACAACGGGTTTGTCAAATCGTCACACAAACATCTACACAAACGCACAACATCAGCTGGTGTACCTGGTGAGAGAGAAAATCAGGATTGTATGAGCCTCCAGGGGCAATGACTTCCACAGCAGGCAGGATGGAGGGCTTCGTATTCAGCTTCTCTGGTCTCTGGATGGGGGGGATGGGGAGGGGGTTGAGAGTTACTAATACACACAGAAGCCATTATTAAAGTGTAACCACGTGTTTGTGACCCTAACACCCATCGGGTTGGCTTTAGAGATGTCATGCTGTGATGTTTACAGCTTCTCACCTTCACCAGCTTCTTCTTGGTCTGCTCCATGTAGTATGGATCTGCAGTGTCAGGGTCTGTAGGACAGGAGAGAGACGTGTAGAGCTGAAGGACAGCGAGTGTATGAGGACACACTGCTTACTGTACAGAGTAACACATCGGGGACTGAGACCTGCTCTAATACTGTAATATAAACTCTTCTCTTCTGCTCATTAATCCTCAGCACTAATCACTCACTGTCTGCACTCCACAGATCGTAGAAGCTCCTCGCTGGATCTTTGGGGTGTTCAGGTTTCTCTTTAATGCTGCTTTTAGAGGTCTTGCGTAGCTGCAGGAGCTTCTCTCTGCGTGGCAGCACGCCCATGGTGGCCAGTTTCTCGGCCCTCTCGGCCACGCGCCGCAGCTTCTTGGCATTGGGACACTGATACGCCAAGATACTGGTACAGAGACGAGACAGAAGCAGTGTGACATGAACCAGTGCAGACAAAATGTCACACAAACACAATGTAAACTGAACAAGCCCTCAGATCCCAGAGGAGCGTTCACACAACAGCTCTCCAGGTCCCAGTGAGTGTCTTCACATTCCCAAAGAAATACTGGGAGCGCAAGGATGAGATCATCACAGGGCATGTATCACACACACACACACACTCACACACGGACACTCACTCACACACGGACACTCACTCACACACGGACACTCACTCACACACGGACACTCACTCACACACGGACACTCACTCACACACGGACACTCACTCACACACGGACACTCACTCACACACGTTCACCTACTCTTTAGGTGCTGGAACATGGGAATCCGGCTGCAGGATCAGATCTATATGCAGAGGCTTCGAGCGTTTAACTTTTCTTACAGCTTCTAGAAACAGACATTAAACTGAAATGTCAAGTTCGACACATCTGTATTATTACTGAAGTTCTTTCCAAAATATAATCGCTATATAAAAGTGTTCTTGCAGTTAACTTGTGTACAGCAGCACAAAGAAGAGATGCTAAGGAAGAAAACGGCTCTAGTTATTTATCCAGTAAGAAGTTACACATCAGAAACCAACACGAACACTTAACACTGACATTTTGGACAGAACATTACACACCTTACAACTTAAATGTGACCGTCACAACAAACACAACACAAACCTAATATTAGATCAGATGTTTATTAAACGTCTGCGTCGTTACTGTACAAACACTTTAGTGTTAAAACAGGAATCACATTATTAAATAACACGAGAGACTTTTACATTAGGTGATAAATATTCAGTCGTGTCACATTTTCACTGGAATTCAAATGAAATCTTTTACATTTCGCGCCATTTTTTACTTTCAGTGTGAATGAACAGTCACCTGGATTTGTGGTGTTTGTTTTCTCTCCCGTGTCCACAAAGAAAAGACCTTCGTCTGGTTTGTCTGCGATCAGCCCTCTAGAGAAGGATAGAAAAAGAAAAGGAGTTAAAATGAAGGTGTAGACAGAGGAAGAGTAAACAGATGTAGTGTTTAAGCGGGACGCGGTGTTTAATGACTGTATTTAAGTTTAAACTCCAGCTAAGTGTTTTACTATAAACACTATAAAAGGCGATAAAACTCATTACGTGCAAAACAAATCCAAAATTCAGTCGTTTTGCACAAACTGTACAATATTGCAAGCGTTTGCTGTTTTTGCACAATTCTATACATTAACTTAAGGACCTGCTGCTAAGAAACTGTTCATTCTAATGTTACTGCACACAATAGTGTTGGAACATTCAGTATTTACTCTGGTCTGTTTCTGTTTACTGTCTTTTGTGTAGTGTATTGTCTGTACTTTTTGTATTGTCCTGTTTGTCTCGTCCTGCACTGTCCTGTTTGTCTCGTCCTGCACTGTCCTGTTTGTCTCGTCCTGCACTGTCCTGTTTGTCTCGTCCTGCACTGTCCTGTTTGTCTCGTCCTGCACTGTCCTGTTTGTCTCGTCCTGCACTGTCCTGTTTGTCTCGTCCTGCACTGTCCTGTTTGTCTCGTCCTGCACTGTCCTGTTTGTCTCGTCCTGCACTGTGTACACCAGGTTACACAGATACACTTTATGTATCTAGGACACTTACTAAGTCCTTATAACCCTGTCTTTGTGTTATGTAGCCCCCTGATCGTGGAGAAACGTTGTGTCATGTCACTGTGTACTGTAACACTTATATATGGTGTAATGACAATAAAAGCTTCTTGACTTGTTGACATTATTTACTTTCTTTAAACTGATGATTTTTCTGCTCACTTCATTATTTAACGTTATACAGTAATAACAGTAACAATCATGTTGTTGTTAAACAGCTCAGTAAGTCACACGTGAGTCACACACGTGAGTTAACGTGCGCTGCGTCACACACGTGAGTCTCACCCTGTCGCTCTCTCCTGGAGTCTCACGTCCTCTAAAAACTCCTCCACATCCTGAACGTCGCTGTATTTGTTCCAGTTCTTTTTCTTGTTCTTGCTGACACGTTTCCGACGCCCGAGTTTTGCCCCTCCGTCTTTACCCGTGTCCGACTTTAGGGGTAAAAATCCAGGCTGAGACGCAGCCACGTGTTTGTGTCTCCTCACAGCCGCCATGTTGTGACAGGAAAAGGCGGAGTCTGTAGAGGGGGCGGGGCGACGCTTCCGGCTTTATAGTGAGGGAAACATGGCAGTTTAATTATTATTATGATTTCGGTTTAATTCTTAGTTAATAATTTACACGTGTTTGCATCGTGCTGCATAATTTATACGTTATGTAACGGTCTAAATAAAATAAAATAAAATAATAATAATAATAATAATAATCGGCTTTAAGTCCTCCTGACCTGACGGTGGCGCTGCGTCGCTCTCTGTTACAGTCAGAGACAAAGGCACAGTCCCAAATACACTAAAGAGTCCCTAAGTAGGGACACTAGATAAGCTTTGTGATAACACACGTGTCCTGTACACTGTTCTATTCGTGATTTAGGATGAAATCTAAGACGGAGAGCAGAGGAAGGTGTGTGTGTGTGTGTGTGTGTAAAAGTGTGTGTGTAAAAGTGTGTGTGTGTGTAAGTGTGTGTGAGTGTGTGTGTGTGTGTGTGCGTAGTTTAGACAGAAAATAAACAAAGTGTGTAACAACGTATGCTGTGTAACTCATGTGATTAGCTTTTATTTATGAAGCTGGTTTTATCTTAGAGCATCTGTGTGTGTATTAACTCAGTTAGCATGTTAGCTTAGTGTGTGTCTGTGTGTGTGTGTGTGTGTGTGTGTGTGTGTGTGTGTGTGTGTGTGTGTGTGTGTGTGTGAGAGAGATCAGTGTGTTTAACCTGCTGCATCATCCACAGCACTTTGTCCCTGACACATTAAACATGAGTCTCATAGTGAATGAGCTGCTGCTGTGCTGCAGAGGGCTGGATAATGACAAGGCTACAGAGAGGAAGGTACTGACATCACATCAGTGTCACATCACATCAGTGTCACATCACATCAGTGTCACATCACATCAGTGTCACATCACATCAGTGTCACGTCACATCAGTGTCACGTCACATCAGTGTCACATCACATCAGTGTCACATCAGTGTCACATCACATCAGTGTCACGTCACATCAGTGTCACATCACATCAGTGTCACATCACATCAGTGTCACATCACATCAGTGTCACATCACATCAGTGTCACATCACATCAGTGTCACATCACATCAGTGTCACATCAGTGTCACATCACATCAGTGTCACGTCACATCAGTGTCACGTCACATCAGTGTCACATCAGTGTCACATCACATCAGTGTCACATCACATCAGTGTCACATCACATCAGTGTCACGTCACATCAGTGTCACGTCACATCAGTGTCACATCACATCAGTGTCACATCACATCAGTGTCACATCACATCAGTGTCACATCACATCAGTGTCACATCACATCAGTGTCACATCACATCAGTGTCACATCACATCAGTGTCACATCACATCAGTGTCACGTCACATCAGTGTCACGTCACATCAGTGTCACGTCACATCAGTGTCACGTCACATCAGTGTCACGTCACATCAGTGTCACGTCACATCAGTGTCACGTCACATCAGTGTCACGTCACATCAGTGTCACATCACATCAGTGTCACATCAGTGTCACATCACATCAGTGTCACATCAGTGTCACATCACATCAGTGTCACATCAGTGTTACATCACATCAGTCTCACATCACATCACATCAGTGTCACATCACATCAGTGTCACATCACATCAGTGTCACATCACATCAGTGTCACATCACATCAGTGTCACATCACATCAGTGTCACATCAGTGTCACATCACATCAGTGTCACATCACATCAGTGTCACATCACATCAGTGTCACATCAGTGTCACATCACATCAGTGTCACATCAGTGTCACATCACATCAGTGTCACATCACATCAGTGTCACATCACATCAGTGTTACATCACATCAGTGTCACATCACATCAGTGTTACATCACATCAGTGTCACATCAGTGTCACATCACATCAGTGTCACATCAGTGTCACATCAGTGTCACGTCACATCAGTGTCACATCACATCAGTGTCACATCACATCAGTGTCACATCACATCAGTGTTACATCACATCAGTGTCACATCAGTGTCACATCACATCAGTGTCACATCACATCAGTGTCACATCACATCAGTGTCACATCACATCAGTGTCACGTCACATCAGTGTCACGTCACATCAGTGTCACGTCACATCAGTGTCACGTCACATCAGTGTCACGTCACATCAGTGTCACGTCACATCAGTGTCACGTCACATCAGTGTCACGTCACATCAGTGTCACATCACATCAGTGTCACATCAGTGTCACATCACATCAGTGTCACATCACATCAGTGTCACATCACATCAGTGTCACGTCACATCAGTGTCACGTCACATCAGTGTCACGTCACATCAGTGTCACGTCACATCAGTGTCACGTCACATCAGTGTCACGTCACATCAGTGTCACATCACATCAGTGTCACATCACATCAGTGTCACATCACATCAGTGTCACATCACATCAGTGTCACATCACATCAGTGTCACATCACATCAGTGTCACATCAGTGTTACATCACATCAGTCTCACATCACATCACATCAGTGTCACATCACATCAGTGTCACATCACATCAGTGTCACATCACATCAGTGTCACATCAGTGTCACATCACATCAGTGTCACATCACATCAGTGTCACATCACATCAGTGTCACATCAGTGTTACATCACATCAGTGTCACATCACATCAGTGTTACATCAGTGTTACATCACATCAGTGTCACATCACATCAGTGTCACATCACATCAGTGTCACATCACATCAGTGTCACATCAGTGTTACATCACATCAGTGTCACATCACATCAGTGTTACATCACATCAGTGTCACATCACATCAGTGTCACATCACATCAGTGTCACATCACATCAGTGTCACATCACATCAGTCACATCAGTGTCACATCACATCAGTGTCACATCACATCAGTGTCACATCAGTGTCACATCACATCAGTGTCACATCACATCAGTGTCACATCACATCAGTCACATCAGTGTCACATCACATCAGTGTTACATCACATCAGTGTTACATCACATCAGTGTCACATCACATCAGTGTTACATCACATCAGTGTCACATCACATCAGTGTCACATCACATCAGTGTCACATCACATCAGTGTCACATCACATCAGTGTCACATCACATCAGTGTCACATCACATCAGTGTCACATCAGTGTCACATCAGTGTCACATCACATCAGTGTTACATCAGTGTCACATCACATCAGTGTCACATCAGTGTCACATCACATCAGTGTCACATCACATCAGTGTCACATCACATCAGTGTCACATCAGTGTCACATCACATCAGTGTCACATCACATCAGTGTCACATCAGTGTCACATCACATCAGTGTCACATCACATCAGTGTCACATCACATCAGTGTCACATCACATCAGTGTCACATCACATCAGTGTCACATCACATCAGTGTCACATCAGTGTCACATCACATCAGTGTCACATCACATCAGTGTCACATCAGTGTCACATCACATCAGTGTCACATCACATCAGTGTTACATCACATCAGTCACATCAGTGTCACATCACATCAGTGTCACATCACATCAGTGTTACATCACATCAGTCACATCAGTGTCACATCACATCAGTGTTACATCACATCAGTCACATCAGTGTCACATCACATCAGTGTCACATCACATCAGTGTCACATCACATCAGTGTCACATCACATCAGTGTCACATCACATCAGTGTCACATCACATCAGTGTCACATCACATCAGTGTCACATCAGTGTCACATCACATCAGTGTCACATCACATCAGTGTCACATCACATCAGTGTCACATCACATCAGTGTCACATCACATCAGTATCACATCACATCAGTGTCACATCACATCAGTGTCACATCACATCAGTGTCACATCACATCAGTGTCACATCACATCAGTGTTACATCACATCAGTGTCACATCACATCAGTGTCACATCACATCAGTGTCACATCACATCAGTGTCACATCACATCAGTGTCACGTCACATCAGTGTCACATCACATCAGTCACATCAGTCTCACATCACATCACTAATCTGTTATTAATGACCATTACATAATAAAAGTATTTCCTGTTTAAATCGAATAGCCTCATTATGTTAGCTCCGTCCCTGTATACAAATGGGCGTGGCTAGAAGTTAATTATGTTAGCCCCGCCCCTTTAAACAGATGGTGCGTGGTCACCTTCAAACAATGTTTTGTCTCGGATAAATGTATTATGTGCGTCTACAAATGTTCTCTGTCCAAAATCTTAATCTTTCTGTCTTTAACGTCTGTGGTGTCGTGGTGTATAATCTATAACAATAAAGTTTACAGCATCTTAAATGATTTATGACTTTATTCTCCGGTGCAGAAGGAAGTCGATCGTTTCAAGAGGCTTCTCCAGGATCCTGAAACATTACGGGAACTCGACAGTGTCTCCACCACCAGAGCTCCGAGAGGCAGCACCCAGCTGACGTGGGATGCTGTGTTCAGGTGTGTGATGTGATGTGAGCGTTCTCCATGCGCCAAGTCATGCGTCAGTCACGCTTACTGACGCACTGCATTGTAATTAATCTCATCGCAGGTTTTTAAAGAAGTACCTGCAGAAAGAGACGGAGCTCCTGAAGTCGGGGAAAGTGAGCGTCTCAGCCTCCGCTCAGGCCAACCGGCACAAGAAGATGCAGGAGATCAGCAGCCTGATGAAGTTCTTTATCCGATGTGCAAACAAACGTAAGCCTTCAGCCGTGTTTGTTCACTCTTTGGAAATGTTCATGTATTGTGAGGTTTGTATGTGATCTAGCAGGCAATCATGTTGATGTTGTGATACGAGTGTCGACCTGTACTCCAGGTGTAAAGTGGGCTTAGCTTCGCTTGGCTCAAGATTGGCAGCTTCTTCATCATCAGTTACACAGTTGATCTCAGTCATTTTGCTTCACAGGTTCTTTTTATATTTGAGCACCTTGGTGAATAAAAGCTAGACAAGTAAAACTAGTAATTCAAAAGGTTCACGACTCTCTATTCAGCAGATCCTGGGGCGGAGCCTTATAAGACTCAACAGACCTAATCCTAAAAAAGATCTTACCTAACGCGCCATTAAATAAATAAATGAATATGATGCGTATGTATTGTTACTGCATGATTTGGACGCACATCAGCCCTAAACTCCTCTTTTCCCTCCTCCAGGAGGCCCGAAGTTAAAGTGTGCAGATCTTCTGGCTCATGTGGTGGAGGTTCTGCAGAGCTCATTTAGCTGTGCTGCGTATGGAGAGGACTACAGCAGCATCCTGCTGAAGGACGTCCTGTCTGTCCGCAAGTACTGGTGTGAGATCACGCAGCAGCAGTGGCACTGTGAGTTTAAACCTTTACCTCTGAGTTCAAAGGTCACCACGTTCCACTTTTCTGTATATAAACGCATGTAAAAGGTTCAGATGCATCGTAGTAGGTGAAGAACTCTGTGTTTCAATTGAAGAACAAAATGTGCCTGTGTAAATAATTAAGGATAATAAATTCTAAGCCTAACGTTGTGTGTTTGTGTTGTTATGTGTGCAGGTCTGCTCGACGTGTACTGTGGACTTTTCACTGCATCCAAATCCATTAACCGGGTTTCAGTGAGCAGGATCATTCACACCCTGGTGCAGGGATGCTGCCTTCAGACTGACAGCCTGTCACACACACTCTTCAGCTTTTTCTCAACAGCTCTAAGTAACACCAGGTACTAAACTCACCCTTCATAGTGTTGAACACAGACCCATGTGGAGTGAAGGCTGTGATAGAAAGGGTCAGTAAAACACACGGTGCACAGCAGCTGGCTGTATGGAGCAGCGCAGCATCGTATCGGCCAAAGTGCACACGCTGCCTCCTGGTCACCACTAAAAGGACCTACGACGGACATCAGACCTGATCATGGTGCGATGGATGACGACAACCTGGTCTGAAGGATCACGCTTTCTTTCCATCTTGTAATTGGGGTCCAAAAGTCTGAAACATTCTGATGCTTTATCATTTATTAACTCCCATGGTATTAATACGTGATTAAAATTAGGATAAAAGCACATAGTTATAAGCTCCATCTCCAGTTTAACTCCCAAAATATTCTACTAACATTCGGTAGAGATGTTTATAACGGCCGGTCGATGACTTTGGCAATGATGAGCCTTTTTCTGGATGTTTCATTCAGAGCAGAGAGACAGCTACAAGTGCTGGAGAACCTGATCTCCGCTCTGAACGTGTTCCTGTGGTCTGTGGCGATGAACCGCAGGAGACGTGTGTGCAGTCTGGGTGAGGAGCTGCTTCCATCCGTCCTGTACGTATGGAGCGAGATGAGACCCAGCGCCAGTCTGAAGGAGGAAATGGTGGCTTTCTTTAACACGCAGCTCAGCGTGCATCATCCCAAAGGAGCCAAGACACTGGAGACGGGTGAGGAACCTGCTCCGGGTCACAGACTAAAGGATTTTATCATTTCAGAAATGAACAGAACATCAAACAAACTCCCTGATATTCAGAGGAACGTCATTTTAAGTTTACTACAGATTTGGGCCGAGACGTGTCGTGTGATGTCATTAGTAAAACACCAAATGTTTCTGTATAAAAAGTGCGAGCTGTAAATAAGGAGGTGATTATATTAATATCTCCACAACAATTGGGTGTGTCGTAAAAAACAGGGTTTCAGGATTAGTTTCAGGTCACCTTCTGGTCCAAAAATAATAATTTTTTGCTTATAACTTCTGTAAAATTTGTCGTAAATGTTTGGATTTTTGTGCTATAATCTGCCTGTTAGGATATTGGCGTTATGAGTGTTCTCACCTGTGTGTCTGTCGGTCAGGTGCTCACGCAGAGGACTGGGAGAAATGGCAGAAACACCTCTACAGTCTGTACGACGCTCTCGTGCAGGAGATCAGCCAGATCGGGAGCCGAGGAAAGTACGCTACGGGGTCTCGTCATATCGCCGTCAAAGAGAACCTCATCGAGCTGACTGCAGACATTTGCCACCAGGTGATCAGTGATCTGTCTTTACTTCATGGGCTTCAGGTGTTTACACGTCAGAGATTGTATAGAAATGACAAACCTCACTGTATAAAAGTAATAACCTTTTATACACAGATCTTAATGTAATGGTTGAGTTACGGTGTCAGATGTATGACATGAGATATTTAGTGGTGAGTGAATCATCAGATAAATAAACGTATGTGTGTTTGTTTCTTCAGCTGTTTAGTCAGAATTCACGTGCGATGTCGAGAGACGGCACGCAGAGCAGCAAGCGGCGGCGTATAGAGTTGGGCTGGGAGACGCTGAGGGATCACCTCCAACCCCATCACAGTGACTTCGACATGATTCCTTGGTAAAGCTTGGCAAGAGTTTATTCATCACAAACACAGTGTTATATACAGTTATATACAGTGTCATATACAGTGTCATATACAGTGTTATATACAGTGTTATATACAGTGTTATATACAGTGTTATATACAGTGTTATATACAGTTATATACAGTGTCATATACAGTGTTATATACAGTGTTGTATACAGTGTTATATACAGTGTTATACACAGTGTTATACACAGTGTTATATACAGTGTTATACACAGTGTTATATACAGTTATATGCAGTGTTATATACAGTGTTATACACAGTGTTATACACAGTGTTATATACAGTGTTATATACAGTGTTATATACAGTGTTATACACAGTGTTATACACAGTGTTATACACAGTGTTATATACAGTGTTATACACAGTGTTATATACAGTTATATACAGTGTTATATACAGTGTTATACACAGTGTTATATACAGTGTTATATACAGTGTTATATACAGTTATATACAGTGTTATATACAGTTATATACAGTGTTATATACAGTTATATACAGTTATATACAGTGTTATACACAGTGTTATATACAGTTATATACAGTGTTATATACAGTGTTATATACAGTTATATACAGTGTTATATACAGTGTTATATACAGTGTTATATACAGTTATATACAGTGTTATATACAGTTATATACAGTTATATACAGTGTTATATACAGTTATACACAGTGTTATATACAGTGTTATATACAGTTATATACAGTGTTATATACAGTTATATACAGTTATATACAGTGTTATATACAGTTATATACAGTGTTATATACAGTTATATACAGTGTTATATACAGTTATATACAGTGTTATATACAGTTATACACAGTGTTATATACAGTGTTATATACAGTTATACACAGTGTTATATACAGTGTTATATACAGTTATATACAGTGTTATATACAGTTATATACAGTTATATACAGTGTTATATACAGTTATATACAGTGTTATATACAGTGTTATATACAGTTATACACAGTGTTATATACAGTGTTATATACAGTTATATACAGTGTTATATACAGTTATACACAGTGTTATATACAGTTATATACAGTTATATACAGTGTTATATACAGTTATATACAGTGTTATATACAGTTATATACAGTGTTATATACAGTGTTATATACAGTGTTATATACAGTGTTATATACAGTGTTATATACAGTTATATACAGTGTTATATACAGTTATATACAGTGTTATATACAGTGTTATATACAGTGTTATATACAGTGTTATATACAGTGTTATATACAGTTATATACAGTGTTATATACAGTGTTATATACAGTTATATACAGTGTTATATACAGTTATATACAGTGTTATATACAGTTATATACAGTTATATACAGTGTTATATACAGTTATATACAGTGTTATATACAGTTATATACAGTGTTATATACAGTTATACACAGTGTTATATACAGTGTTATATACAGTGTTATATACAGTTATACACAGTGTTATATACAGTTATACACAGTGTCATATACAGTGTTATATACAGTGTTATATACAGTGTTATATACAGTGTTATATACAGTGTTATATACAGTTATATACAGTTATATACAGTGTTATATACAGTGTTATATACAGTTATACACAGTGTTATATACAGTTATATACAGTGTTATATACAGTGTTATATACAGTTATACACAGTGTTATATACAGTGTTATATACAGTTATATACAGTGTTATATACAGTGTTATATACAGTTATATACAGTTATATACAGTGTTATATACAGTTATACACAGTGTTATATACAGTGTTATATACAGTGTTATATACAGTTATACACAGTGTTATATACAGTGTTATATACAGTTATACACAGTGTTATATACAGTGTTATATACAGTTATACACAGTGTCATATACAGTGTTATATACAGTGTTATATACAGTTATATACAGTTATATACAGTGTTATATACAGTGTTATATACAGTTATACACAGTGTTATATACAGTTATATACAGTTATACACAGTGTTATATACAGTTATATACAGTTATATACAGTGTTATATACAGTGTTATATACAGTTATACACAGTGTTATATACAGTGTTATATACAGTTATATACAGTGTTATATACAGTTATACACAGTGTTATATACAGTTATATACAGTTATACACAGTGTTATATACAGTTATATACAGTTATATACAGTGTTATATACAGTGTTATATACAGTTATACACAGTGTTATATACAGTGTTATATACAGTTATATACAGTGTTATATACAGTGTTATATACAGTGTTATATACAGTTATATACAGTGTTATATACAGTGTTATATACAGTGTTATATACAGTTATATACAGTTATATACAGTTATATACAGTGTTATATACAGTTATATACAGTGTTATATACAGTTATATACAGTGTTATATACAGTGTTATATACAGTTATATACAGTTATATACAGTGTTATATACAGTTATACACAGTGTTATATACAGTGTTATATACAGTGTTATATACAGTTATACACAGTGTTATATACAGTGTTATATACAGTTATACACAGTGTTATATACAGTGTTATATACAGTTATACACAGTGTCATATACAGTGTTATATACAGTTATATACAGTTATATACACTGTTATATACAGTGTTATATACAGTTATACACAGTGTTATATACAGTTATATACAGTTATACACAGTGTTATATACAGTGTTATATACAGTTATATACAGTGTTATATACAGTTATACACAGTGTTATATACAGTTATATACAGTTAT
Organism: Tachysurus fulvidraco; assembly: GCF_022655615.1. Taxonomy (NCBI): domain Eukaryota; kingdom Metazoa; phylum Chordata; class Actinopteri; order Siluriformes; family Bagridae; genus Tachysurus; species Tachysurus fulvidraco. The sequence continues at coordinate 18,291,927 of NC_062539.1, forward strand.
ACACAGTGTTATATACAGTTATATACAGTTATATACAGTGTTATATACAGTGTTATATACAGTTATACACAGTGTTATATACAGTGTTATATACAGTTATATACAGTGTTATATACAGTGTTATATACAGTGTTATATACAGTGTTATATACAGTTATATACAGTGTTATATACAGTGTTATATACACTGTTATATACAGTGTTATATACAGTTATATACAGTGTTATATACAGTGTTATATACAGTTATATACAGTGTTATATACAGTGTTATATACAGTGTTATATACACTGTTATATACAGTGTTATATACAGTTATATACAGTGTTATATACAGTGTTATATACAGTTATACACAGTGTTATATACAGTGTTATATACAGTTATATACAGTGTTATATACAGTTATATACAGTGTTATATACAGTTATACACAGTGTTATATACAGTGTTATATACAGTGTTATATACAGTTATACACAGTGTTATATACAGTTATATACAGTGTTATATACAGTTATATACAGTGTTATATACAGTTATACACAGTGTTATATACAGTGTTATATACAGTTATACACAGTGTTATATACAGTGTTATATACAGTGTTATATACAGTTATACACAGTGTTATATACAGTTATATACAGTGTTATATACAGTTATATACAGTGTTATATACAGTTATACACAGTGTTATATACAGTGTTATATACAGTTATACACAGTGTTATATACAGTGTTATATACAGTTATATACAGTGTTATATACAGTTATACACAGTGTTATATACAGTGTTATATACAGTGTTATATACAGTGTTATATACAGTTATACACAGTGTTATATACAGTTATATACAGTGTTATATACAGTTATATACAGTGTTATATACAGTTATACACAGTGTTATATACAGTGTTATATACAGTTATACACAGTGTTATATACAGTGTTATATACAGTTATATACAGTTATATACAGTTATATACAGTGTTATATACAGTGTATATACAGTTATATACAGTGTTATATACAGTTATATACAGTGTTATATACAGTTATATACAGTGTTATATACAGTGTTATATACAGTTATATACAGTGTTATATACAGTTATATACAGTTATATACAGTGTTATATACAGTTATACACAGTGTTATATACAGTGTTATATACAGTTATATACAGTGTTATATACAGTTATATACAGTGTTATACACAGTGTTATACACAGTGTTATACACAGTGTTATATACAGTGTTATATACAGTGTTATATACAGTGTTATATACAGTTATATACAGTGTTATATACAGTTATATACAGTGTTATATACAGTTATATACAGTGTTATACACAGTGTTATATACTGTTATATACAGTGTTATATACTGTTATATACAGTTATATACAGTGTTATACACAGTGTTATATACAGTTATATACAGTGTTATATACAGTGTTATATACACAGTTATATACAGTTATATACAGTGTTATATACAGTTATATACAGTTATATACAGTGTTATATACACAGTTATATACAGTTATATACAGTGTTATATACAGTTATATACAGTTATATACAGTGTTATATACAGTTATACACAGTTATATACAGTTATATACAGTTATATACAGTGTTATATACAGTGTTATATACAGTATACAGTGTTATATACAGTGTACAAAGGAAAGGATGAAGGATAAACTCGGCCTCCTCCTCCTTTTTACGCTCTACATATAAATAACCTCAATTTAAGAGCTAAGTTTTAAAAAGAGACATAACTTAAAGAGAGAACATAAATAATAAGAAAGAACAGGAGACGATAGAATGTGATGCGCAGTAAGTTTATGTTATATTCGTTTGCGTCTCCAGGCTACAGGTGACAGCTGCCCTGGCGTCTAAGTACCCCTCCATGCTTCCTGCCCAGGAGATGCCCCCTCTGCTGTCTCTGCTGTGCCAACTGCTGGGCGAGCAGCAACGTCGAGGAGAGAGGGGCTCGTACGTGCTGCGCTGCCTGAAACAGGTGGCTTTGTGCCAGAGCAAAATCTCAGGAAAGAGCCAGGCTCCGTCGGCGGAACTGGGCCGGATCTGGGCCCGAGTGTGGGCGCTGGCAGTGCGAGGTGTCAGTGCTGCCCACACCGAGGCTCTGTGTCTAGAGCTGTTACAAACCCTGGTGCAGTGCCACCTCGTGCCCGTCGACAGAGAGTTCTGGAAGCTCTTCTCTGGTGCCGTGTGTAAACCGTCTGTGTGAGTAGTTTTGGAGATCTCGCCTGCTCCAAACCTGTAGCTAGGTTTATAAATGTTTGTATAAAGTACAGAGATTACTACAGTGAGTACAAAATGTTATTCAGAATAAAATTAAATGTGATACGAGGCTCTTACCTGTCTGTATCGTATCTGAAGATGTGTAACTCCGATTCAGACACATTATTATACTTACAGGCCACTTTATTAGGAACACCTACAGTCACCAGACCACATAGCAGGATCCTGCAGTAATGAACACACATTTTCTCCTTCACCTCGTGTTCCTCAGGGTTTCGGCTCTCAGCCTCGCCCAGGCCTTGTGTGAGTGTTCGGTTCCGAGGAGCGTGTACAGTACCGAGTGTGTGTCGTCTGTGCTGCTGGAGACCGGTTCTCCAACCTCGCTGAAGGAAGCCATCATTGACTGGCTGCTGATGAATGAGCAGAGCGATGAGATGGAGGAGAGCGTCAGGCTTCACCCGATCATCTGCAGGTCTTTATTGTTTTTCAAAATGAATAAATACCTTTCTATCAAAATGACAAAAATATTGGCACTCTTCAGGACGGAGAGTTCAGCACATTGGGGTGTAATCCAGATGTTTAGCTCTGTGTAATACAAATACGTTCCTCTGTCATTGTGATGTAGTTTTCAGGACATTTAGACATTCTGCTACAGAGCTTTATTATTTTAGAGTTTGGGGATTTCATTTATGGATTTATTTTTTAAGACTGTTGTTGTTGTTGTTGTTGTTGTTGTTGTTTGCAGGAATTTTCCTCTAAATCTTATCCCGAAAATTCTGGTGGCTTTAACGATGAAAGATTCCGTGGCAGGAATGTGGTATCTGATGAGTTCCCATCAACCAGAGTGGTGAGTAACGAGATGTGGTGTTAACTATAAGACTAGTAATGTGGGATCTGTGGAGCAGGAAACACTGAGCGATACCAAACCTGTAGGAGGTGGTGTGAGGTCTGCACTTACAGGAAGTAAATAAACCTGTGTGTGGGTTTTAGCTGATGATGACATCATTAGTCTCTACAACACAGGGGGATGTTTTTGGACACAGAAATGTGAGATGTCCTGGTGACTTAATAATGTGTGATGGTGTTGTGACATGAACACAAATGTAACTGGGTTTAGTTAGAATCAGCTGAATCTGAACCCAGACCGATGTTGTGTGGAACCAGGAACAAACACACTGTGATTACACAGGGTCAAGTTTTCTGTAGGGTTTGTCTCCACCTCAGACCTGTTTGTCTCCACCTCAGACCTGTTTGTCTCCACCTCAGACCTCCGTTTGTCTCCACCTCAGTCCTCAGTTTGTCTCCATCTCAGACCTGTTCGTCTCCACCTCAGTCCTCAGTTTGTCTCCACCTCAGACCTCAGTTATTCTCCACTTCAGTCCTCAGTTTGTCTCCACCTCAGTCCTCAGTTTGTCTCCACCTCAGACCTCAGTTATTCTCCACTTCAGTCCTCAGTTATTCTCCACCTCAGTCCTCAGTTTGTCTCTACCTCAGTCCTCAGTTTGTCTCCATCTCAGACCTCAGTTTGTCTCCACTTCAGTCCTCAGTTTGTCCACCACAGTCCTCAGTTTGTCTCCTCAGTTTGTCTCCACTTCAGTCCTCAGTTTGTCTCCACTTCAGTCCTCAGTTTGTCTCCACTTCAGTCCTCAGTTTGTCTCCACTTCAGTCCTCAGTTTGTCCACCACAGTCCTCAGTTTGTCTCCTCAGTTTGTCTCCACTTCAGTCCTCAGTTTGTCTCCACTTCAGTCCTCAGTTTGTCTCCACTTCAGTCCTCAGTTTGTCTCCACTTCAGTCCTCAGTTTGTCCACCACAGTCCTCAGTTTGTCTCCTCAGTTTGCCTCAGTCCTCAGTTTGTCTCCTCAGTTTGTCTCCACTTCAGACCTCAGTTTGTCTCCTCAGTTTGTCTCCACTTCAGACCTCAGTTTGTCTCCACCTCAGTCCTCAGTTTGTCTCCTCAGTTTGTCTCCACTTCAGACCTCAGTTTGTCTCCACTTCAGTCCTCAGTTTGTCTCCTCAGTTTGTCTCCACTTCAGACCTCAGTTTGTCTCCACCTCAGTCCTCAGTTTGTCTCCTCAGTTTGTCTCCACTTCAGTCCTCAGTTTGTCGCCTCAGTTTGTCTCCACTTCAGTCCTCAGTTTGTGTCCTCAGTTTGTTTAAGTCTCTTGTTCTGCATCCATTTTTAAAGCTGCTGACCTTTCTCTGTCTTTGTCCTCTCCAGCACGTCTCCACCAGGTCGTCCCGCTGAACCGAGAGCCCTACTGAATGAAATCGAGACACTGTACCTGCAGGTCAGTTTTGATGATGTGGCCTCGCACCGTGCAGCAGAAGAAAACCAACGTCATCGAAGATGTCAAGAAAAACCTCAGCTCACTGTGATCGACTCTCTCAGGTCACGAGTGGAACGGAGTCTTCAGGCCGTAGCTGACCATCTCCTCAACTCCTTCTCTCCTGATGTTAGTCACATCCTTATTCATATTATTTATTTATTTAGTAAGCACCTTTAAGCCTCCATGTCCTCCGTGTCCTCCGTGTCCTCACCCGAGCTGCTGATTCCACTGAAGCTGGACGACTATAAATAATAATAAGTGTAAAATTTAATTTTGAGCAAAATGATGTTGTGTTCTGTAATTTATTATAACGTCTAACTTTAGTGTTTCAGTAAACAGTTGACTTTTATTTATTATTTAGAGCCCTAATACGTCCCCAGTGTGTATGGTGAGCTGCTTGAGCCTTCTGACTGGAACACTGGGTGCCTTCGTCTGTATCGGACTCCTCACTGAGGAAAGTGTGTGTCACACTCCTCTGTTTCAAACAGCCAAGGTACGAGTGTAAAAGATAAAGCTGTCCCTAAGACGTGTGTATTTCAGACATTTCTCACTCAAAGACGTCTCTGTCGTCTGCAGACCGTAGCTCAGGACTTCAGTGAGTACGTCACCTCCACAAAGACCAAGTTACATGAAGATGAAACTCTGTCTGTGCTTAAATCTGTGATGAAGATGTGCTCAGAAATCATCAGCAGCAAGAACCAAGTGAGTTTGTTCTCATCCCTTCATTATAAAGACAAATGTGTTGGAAAAACAAGAGCTCCTTTTTATACAAACGTCTCATCAGGCAATAATCAGGAATAAGAGTTTAAATTGGAGATGGAAGCAGATGATGACGTTGACTGGGTAAAATACACATCCATGATTTCAGGACAGATTCTACAGAAGCTGTAAGATCTGTAAGAAAAAAATCTGTAAGATCTCCAGACCAGAAGGTCACGTGTCCTCTGGGACCTTTTATACGTTTGGTGTAAATGTCTTGTGACTCTCGCTGTTCTATTCTCAGACGTCTTTTACCCAAATGGTGAGATCTATGAAGAAAATTTAAATAAAGCACACAGAAATGTCTGAAGACGATGTGAGGAAAAGCTTGGTGCAGTTCTGAAGGATGGTGCAGGAAAAGTCACAAGTGTTTTTTACAACAACAATAATTCTAAACAATTTTTGGTTGATAAAGGTGTGTTTAGTCGCCGTGTTTCTGCCGTGAGACAATGTTCTGTGACAAGACACTAAAGATGTTGGTGCTGCTCTTAAAGGTCACATGACAGAAAATTGTTGGAACGATGGAACTGAAGTCGAAGATTTAGTGGGACATACGGTCGAAAAGTTATGGGCACTTTTGTAAATTTTGTTCTGGTTACTGTAGCGCCATCATGTGGCCAGTCGGGGTGAGACTGCAGTGTTGTAGACTGGTGGCATTTTAGCAGCCCTCAGAGTTTCATGTCTCTCAGCTGCAAGATCACTTTGATTTGGTCTGCAAGATTTTAGGGCATAACAAGAACAAGAAGAAGATTAATAATAATAATAATAATAATAATAATAATAATAATAATAATAATAATGATAAAACTCCCCACAATAACAATAGAGTTTCAGTACGTGTGAATGTAACGCAGTGTTTGTCTCGGACAGGACAGTGTCTCTACAGTCTCCCGCAGATTAATCATGAAGACTCTTCCTGCTCGTCTGCTGAGTGAGCTGTCAGAAATCTGTAAGATGATGGTAAGTCTCACACACACCTTATTGCTCTTTATAGCTTTTACCTGCAGTTACACAGTGAACTTCATACAAGTGTGCAGAAGCTGTGAAGTGTGATGAATCATTTCAGTGTAATAACAGTTATTATAGAGTAATAACCACCATTATAACATCTAACTACTTCAGATGGAGGCAGAGAAGCTATTAGTGCCATTTAATGCTGCTTAAGAACACTACATTAAACACACACAGTATAAGTGATGCTGTATGAAGCAGTCTGTGTGATCTGTGATACCTTTGTGTTGAACGACTCCACAGCTAGGAAACTCTGCTAAAAGAGACAGTGCAGGAGTAGATAACAGTCCTGATGACATGGAGGTGAGCAGAACACAACTGGAGGAGAACCCGCAGGAGGAAGTCGATCTGTTTGACGAGAGCGACGGCACACGGCAGAGCAGCGACGCCACGCAGACGCTCAACACTGACTTGACCGATTCCCAACACGGCTTAGGTACTAAAGTAATAAACACAATGCAGAGAATTGTTATGGACCATGAAATGACCTTATACCAAAAGTTCTGCTCGGTTCCTGATTCTGTTTGGATAGGAGGTGTTGATTCGTCCAGTTCAGTGCTCTAATACGTATTCACAGGATTTATACACATCAGTTCCTCTACAACTTTTGCTTCTGCTTTTCTTTTGAAAGTTTTCTTCACAAGTTTATTGTAAAAGAACGACTTGAATTGGTGAAAATCGCAAGCACGAGATTCTTCTTTTAAACTTCTACCGGCGTGGACACACGTCTGCCATCATGCCTCCTGGTGACACTGAGCAGTCAAACACTCCATACAATCTACTGCTAATAATAAACAGATGTGTGGTTATAGATAGAGTGAAGTTCTCTGTAGGCAGATGTTTATTTAACATTTACAGAAGGAGTCTCCAGTGTCATCACTGACTAAGTGCCTTTTTACACCCGGTCACTTCGTGTGTTGTCTCTGATCCGATAGCTGTCTGATTTGTGCCACATAAACGCGTCTCGGCGAATCGGATATCGATCTGATCTTTTTACTCCCGCCCAAAATGCTAATATATTTGACCTCATTTTCGTTTCTGGCGCGATGCACGACTGTGAGACTCAACTGCGAGTGACGTAGTTCCGTTTGGGAGGAGTTTAGCGCTGACGTATGTGGCTTGAACAACCACATGCATTTACACCTGTCCAGTTTCATCTGAAACGCGTCCCAGACCACCTCCTGAAGGGGTTTGTACCATCGGGTTTATATCCGTCTCCAAAACGTTTCGGAGGGCATTTAGACCTGGTCTTTTTACCGTCGGATCACAGAAAACGCAGGAAGTGACCAGGGGTAAAAAGCCCCTTAGAGCTACAACTAAAAGTATAAAGTTCCCCCATGGAACAGTCTGCAGGATGGATGAGGTGGACTTGTGCAGCTGTTCTGTAATAAGCTGCATATTATTAACTTCAGGGGAAAGTGATGGAAGGAACGTTCATGGTAAAGAAGAAATAAACCACTTCACGTCATAACACTTTTGTGTAACGATGTTTAATTCGTCGCTCACGTTAATGAGAGATGTGTGAGTTTATAAAGAAACACAGTTAGAGAAGAGTCTGATGTCAGCAGAGTAAATAACTAGATCTGATACGTAACTGTGTTTATTCAGGAGCGAAGAGCCCTCTCTCACAGGAGCACCTGACCAAACAGGACCTGACCTTCCTGGACACTCTGGAGTTTCTCTCACTCTGCACGTCGTTTGAACTCGGTACCGGACTCACCTTTAAACCCCTGGACCTTCGGCGCAAGCTGCTAAAACTTCTGGATCTGATGGACTGTGCCAAACCGCTGCACCTCCACATGGTGAGAGCCGTGAGAATGCGTCTGGGCTTTGATAACGATTCTGATATTTCATCTTGTTCGAGGAGGAACTTTAGGAGAATGTTCCACAGTCGACCCCATAGCACAGCAGGTGGTGAACTTGTATGCAAAAGTTTACACCCCCGATACACGGAACAAATAAATAAATAAAGCTAAATGTGGGCGAATCGTATAACAAGACAACGGGTTAAAACATTCCAGTCATAAAGCAGCTCTGTAAGTTAGACAAGTGGGATTTATGGCAGAAGGATAAATGAAATGTTGTTAATAAATGATATCTGTTGTGCATCTAAGCCACTTTCTGGTCTTGTCCCTGTGCAGTATCTGGTCCTGCTGAAGGTGCTTCCTGCTGAGACGATGATGACTCTGAAAGCCGACGAGTTCGACCTGCTGCTCAAACCTCTGGCGTAAGAAATGTTTGCTCGTATCATTAGATCTTCCCTGACGCCTACTGTACACCGTCATAAACCTCGGTCTCTGCTGCTGATGTGTGGCTCAAGCCACTTGCTCTGAACCTTTTGGAAGTCAAACATCAGAACGGTTTTCATTTTTATTTAAAATATTTCCAAAGGGTCAGTAAACGTTGTCTTAAGGATAAATGACCTCATAACCAAATTTCTTTTTTTAAATATTTTTAACAGAGACATATGTTCTCATTATCGGCTGGATCAGGAGATGTGCTGTACCATCCTGTTGGCGCTGCTGCCGTGCGTGCACTGCTTGTACAGCCCACCTGAGCAGGGCGAGGACATGGGTCATGTTCGGGGGGTGGTGCTGCAAGTGCTCTCGGGCTTCTGGTGGGTAACGATACAAACAGCACCGTAAGAATATTAATACCATTAACATGAACAACCTACAGGGTCGGTGGTTCGACTCCCACCTCTGCCGCATGTGTGCATGTTCTCCTGGTGCTTCAGAAGCTTCTCCTCTGGTGCAGATACGAGCTGTAGTCTGGTGTGTGAATGGGTGTGTAAGTGTGTGTGTGTGTGTGTGTGTGTGTGTGTGTGTGTGTGTGTGTGTGTGTGCAATTGTTACATATTCAAGTTATAGAAAATATAAAATCTAGTAAATGAATACAGATGAGTTGCAGAAGCGTGTTGTAGTGCAGTATATGATGTTAAGTAGTAAGTGTTAAGTCCAAGAAAAAGTCCAAACTCCATCACTAAAGGACCTGCAGGATGAAGCTCCTTCTCCTTCTCTCTGTGGTCTTCAGTGAACAAAAGCTCTTGACCACAGAGGAGTAGTTATACTTTCACTGTGTTCCTGCTGTGGATAGACTGCAGACCAGGCAGCTCAGTGTGGCTGTGCACTCGGCCCATGGCGCCACCCTCTGGAGAGCTCAGGACTTGCGTTTAATTTAGATATTATTGCATAATGTATAATGTTTAAGATCAGATAATAATACAGTGTTAAGTACAAAAGACTAAGATAAATATTTGTAAAGATAAATATCGTATACTAGAAAGATTTTCTAAACCGAAAGCTCAGATTTTTCTCAATTTTTTATCCTTCACAGCATCTTGGGTAAAAGTGGCAAATGCACTTCAGCAGTAAGGGCAGCACTGGGACGCTGTTTACTCGCTTTAATGGAGGTAAGAATATTTATGGCTGCGGCTCCGAGGGTCCCCGTGTACGATTAGCTGTTCTCATCTCTAAATTGTCTGTAAAATGGGTGTGTGATTGTGCCCTTGTGCCTTGAGAAGGACTCGTGGTACACAAAATAGACCGGCTAGTGAGAGGGAATAACTCTGTATAATGTGAGGGATAAATGAAGAGTTCTCAGCATGGAGCACCTTCTTACCAGTCACAGAGAATTCAACTGGACTGTGGAGGCAACATAAACTATAAAGCAGGACTGAAGGCATATTTAATGTTTAATAATGAATTACTTTGGTGTTTGTGTAGGTCGATCCTTGCTGTAAGTGGGCGGTCTTATCCCTGAGAGAGGAGGAGCTTCCAGCTTGTGTGGTTTTGCCCTCACACCTGGCAGAACCTCACCATCTTGTTCGCATGCAGGCGGCCATGAACGTAGAAAGGTGTTTTAAAATAAATACTTACACGACGCTGATATAAAACCTGACATGTCACGTATAATAAAATGACCCAATAGTAACGAAAGCGCTGTCCGTGTCTCATCCTGCACCTCTGACGTCTACAGACTGTTCCTGGAGAAGGTGGTTTGTGGAAAAGAGCAGAAGAAGATGCTCCCATTAAAACACCAGCAAACAGCCTTTGAGAACGTCTACCTGAAGGCACAAGAGGGGACAAAGATCCCGGTAAGTCCCGTGGAATAACTGTGCGTTCTCGTCCTCTTGGGAAGCCGTAATCTCGTTTAAGAGCAGCTGAAAGACACAGAGTGAGAAATCAGTCAATGGTGACTGTGATATGAGCGACAACCAGCAGTGCAGGCGTTAGTGAGCGTGATGGACAGCATGTGGAGACGTGTGGAGTGGACATGCTGCACTGTCTGGGAGATGAGGCAGGTCTCTGGACGTTTTGAGAACGATCCCTCAGCTTCCAATGCAGAAAAATGTCCGATTTTCAGATGACACTATTTACCCGTCGCATATCGTATGAAATATCTAAAGGAAAGAATCAGAAATAAAGCAGATCTGTTGCTCACTCAGGTGTGAAACACAAAGGCTGTTATTCTTCTGCCGTGTTTATTCCACACAGCTAGTGCACTTCACTTCATTCTGCTTCTTACAGAGAAACGAGTCCCCAGAAGACCTTCCTGATGAGACCTTTAACCGACGGTCAACTCTGCTGAAAAGTCTGTCGGTGGTGATGTGCTGCAGCCCCGTGTGTGAGAAACAGGCGCTGTTCGCTCTCTTTCAGTCGTGCAAGGAGAACAACATCGAGGAGAACATGATTAAAAAGGTGCCTAAGAAAGCAGCGAGAAGGAACGAGTGTGTATGAGGTCACCGTAAACAGGTCATGGTGACATTTATATTTGTTTTGTTTCAGTTTGGTTTGTACCACGTCCTAATAGCCTAACTTTATTACTTACATTATAATATATTATAATATTCTGAGAGGGGGGCACAGTGACTTAGCGGTTAGCACGTTCCCATCACACCTCCAGGGTCGGGGGTTCGATTCCCACCTCCACCTTGTGTGTGTGGAGTTTGCATGTTCTCCCCGTGCCTCGGGGGTTTCCTCCGGGTACTCCGGTTTCCTCCCCCGGTCCAAAGACATGCATGGTAGGTTGATTGGCATCTCTGGAAAATTGTCCGTAGTGTGTGAGTGTGTGTGTGTGAATGAGAGTGTGTGTGTGTGTGTGTGTGTGTGTGTGCGCCGTGTATACTGCCTCGATGCCCGACGACGCCTGAGATAGGCACAGGCTCCCCGTGACCCGAGAAGTTCGGATAAGCGGTAGGAAATGAATGAATGAATGAATATTCTGAGATGAGGTCAGACGATTAAACGTGGACGCTGCAGATTAAACACAGGTCTGTTGTTGCTTTAAAGAGGTGTAGAAACATCTGTATTTATGTAATGTTTGAGGATGAGCTGAGTGTGAAACAGGAAGCAGGATAACGCAGGATTCCCTTTAACCAGGGTTTAGGACCATTTCAGGTGCTGAGAAAGTCCTTCTGTAGTTTACTAGCAATGTTAATCATTTTGCTTTCACTGCACAGGTGTTGGTGAGCGTTTCTCTTTCTCTGGGCTACAGAAGCTCTGAGGCGTTTGTCTGCTCTCATCTGAACTACCTGGTGGCTGAGTGGCTGAACCAGAGACAGACGGACATCACCTACACACTGCAGTCCTTCCCTTATGTGCTTTTAAACTACAGCAGTCTGGAGGAGTTTTACAGGTACCACAGTTACACATGAAGACCATTAAGATTCAGAAGAAACCGTTTTATTATACATTTTATTTTATGGTTACAATTTTTAAAGGAGAGGGGGGGCACGGTGGCTTAGCGGTTAGCACGTTCCCCTCACACCTCCAGGGTCGGGGTTCGATTCCCACCTCCTCCTTGTGTGTGTGGAGTTTACATGTTCTCCCCGTGCCTCGGGGGTTTCCTCCGGGTACTCCGGTTTCCTCCCCCGGTCCAAAGACATGCATGGTAGGTTGATTGGCATCTCTGGGAAATTGTCCGTAGTGTGTGAGTGTGTGAGTGAATGAGAGTGTGTGTGTGTGTCCTGTGATGGGTTGGCACTCCGTCCAGGGTGTATCCTGCCTCGATGCCCGATGACGCCTGAGATAGACACAGGCTCCCCGTGACCCGAGAAGTTCGGATAAGCGGTAGAAGATGAACGAGTGAATGATTGAATGAATGAAGTTTTAAAGGAGAAAAATAGATCATAGTTTTTTGTGATTCTCAGACGAACACGATGGACGGCTTTACTTCATGCCGTCCGATGTTTTTTCTGCATTTCAGGTCGTCGTATCATGTTCTCATCCCACGCTTGGTCTTCCTGAATGACTTTGAGCAGGTGAAATCTATTGCGAGTCACCTGAAGCAGGACTGGAGGCAGCTGGTAGCCAACTGCTTTCCTAAAATCATGGTGAACATCCTGCCCCACTTCGCCGTCCCCGGCCATGACGCCGAGGCTGCGAGACAGAGAGAGAACGCGCACCAGGTTTATGAACTGCTGAAGGACGACCAGTGTCTGGGGAAACAGGTACGGACACTAAACCGTGTACACCAGATAGTCCAGGAGGTTTTAGCCCTTTACCTGTCAAAGTAACAACATTTCTGTGGTGGGAGGGAATCTATGTGAAAACGTCTCTGTCGACACACACCACCTTTATCACACCGAGATAAAGAGATTTAATTCGAATTGAAGAAAATATTAAATTTAATGTTCTTAAATAACAGACAGAGTGTAAAATGTCCACACTGATTGTTTGAACATTTCCACGTGTGCTGATGTTTCTGTTTCGCAGCAAATTGACAGTCTGATATGCGGCAACCTGGCAGAGATTGTCGTGGAGCTGCTGATGACCCTGTACGAGGGCGCAGACGCTGCCGAAAGAGGAGACCTGCAGAAGTTTATTGGGTGAATTAATTATATATATATTTAGTTCTTGTTGTGATTTATAGTCTTTTGTGTTAATGTCTTGTGTTCCTTATCCCTCCTTATAGATTCGGTGCCTGATTTGTGTAAAGTTTGTGTGTGTGTTGTGTGTAGGGAACTGGATCCTGCTCCAAATCCACCGTTCTTCAGCTCACATGTGATTAAAGCGACACTAGGTTACCTCAGCAAGTGTCACAGCACCAGTCACAGGTCACTGGTAGCCATTCTGTCCAAGACTCCAGTAAGATCCTGATATTATTCACTAATATTACAGATGTTACACAGATTCCTGTAATTCTATATTATTTTTATTTTAGTTCTGTATTTTATTTGTGTGTATTTGTGTCTTATTCTGTCTTGTAGATGTCCATACAGAAGATTCTGACCTCAGTGTGCCAGCGAGCAGCCGAGACCACCAACGCCTACGAGAGGCATCGCATCCTCATGATGTATCACCTGTTTGTCAACCTGCTGCTCTGTGAGGTTAAAGATGGTCTGGGAGGAGCGTGGGCCTTCGTCCTGAGGGATATCATCTACACCCTTATACACCACATCAACAGCAGGTCCACACACACACACACACACACACACACACACACACACACACACACACACACACACACACACACACACACACACACTGGGAGGAGCGTGGGCCTTCGTCCTGAGGGATATCATCTACACCCTTATACACCACATCAACAGCAGGTCCACACACACACACACACACACACACACACACACACACACACACACACACACACACACACACACTGGGAGGAGCGTGGGCCTTCGTCCTGAGGGATATCATCTACACCCTTATACACCACATCAACAGCAGGTCCACACACACACACACATACACACACACACACACACACACACTGGGAGGAGCGTGGGCCTTCGTCCTGAGGGATATCATCTACACCCTTATACACCACATCAACAGCAGGTCCACACACACACACACACACACACACACACACACACACACACACACACACACACACACACACACACTGGGAGGAGCGTGGGCCTTCGTCCTGAGGGATATCATCTACACCCTTATACACCACATCAACAGCAGGTCCACACACACACACACACACACACACACACACACACACACACACACACAGGGAGGAGCGTGGGCCTTCGTCCTGAGGGATATCATCTACACCCTTATACACCACATCAACAGCAGGTCCACACACACACACATACACACACACACACACACACACACACACACACACACACTGGGAGGAGCGTGGGCCTTCGTCCTGAGGGATATCATCTACACCCTTATACACCACATCAACAGCAGGTCCACACACACACACACACACACACACACTGGGAGGAGCGTGGGCCTTCGTCCTGAGGGATATCATCTACACCCTTATACACCACATCAACAGCAGGTCCACACACACACACACACACACACACACACACACACACACACACACACACACGGAGTAGCGTGGGCCGTCGTCGTGAGGGATATCATCTACACCCTTATACACCACATCAACAGCAGGTCCACACACACACACATACACACACACACACACACACACACACACACACACACACACACACTGGGAGGAGCGTGGGCCTTCGTCCTGAGGGATATCATCTACACCCTTATACACCACATCAACAGCAGGTCCACACACACACACACACACACACACACACACACACACACACACACACACACACACAAAGGTTTTAATTTTTCTTGAAATGTTTCTTCTCTCTTTAAGGCCTTAAGCTGCTTAAGTAGATTAAACTAAGTGGTTACTTTTCCTCAGGTCAGGGCATCAGGACGAGGTTTCTGCCCGCAGTCTCGCTCTGTGCTGTGACCTGCTCAACACCGTGTGCCACACGGCCATCCACTTCTGTGACGATGCTCTAGAGAGCCACCTACAGGTCATTGTGGGAACTCTGACAGCACAAGTCACCGAGCAGCCTGCCATATCTCAGCAGGTTTGTTATAACTCTGACCCCTGGATCTCTGCATGCATGAGCAGAGCAGAAGAAGTTTGTGTTCAGTGCACTTTCACACCAGTAGTGATCGTATCGCACGGCTGAACCGCGACGTGTGTATCGCAAATACAAGCAAATCACTTACTCACTTAAATAGGATTTTGCAAACAGTGTTAAAGTTAATAGATCTTAGAGAAGAACCTCATCAAGAGGCTTATTAGTGTATCATTAAATTATAAGGTAGACTTGTAGTAAATCATTTAAACATGCTTTTGTTGCGTAGTGCTTATTTAGTTTCATGGTGACATTGCTGAGATTTTTTGTGGCAGGTTCTGAGTCTGCTCAAGTTTCTGGTGATTGAGAACCCAGATAACGAGTATCTAAGGAGAGCGATTCCTCTGCTCGAGCCTTTTCCCGATCGGCCGGCGTTCGCCGAGCTCCGAGCAGCACAGCACGCGCTCAAATACAGCTGTGGGGCCTTCAGTCTCAGACAGGTACGGACGAGGGTCTTTATTTAGAGCTTTGTTTGTTTAGCAATTCATTGTAGTGTGAAATAAACACAGAATGTGTCATAAAGGAATAAAAACATCAGCAATCACGATTTAAAACTTTTGAAGAAATCATTCATGGCTTTAACCTTGACTGATATTTTTCCTGTGTTGCAGGAGATCGAGCATTTCTTGTTGGTGACGTCATGTGACTCGTTACCTCTCACTCGATTGGAGGGTCTAAAGGATTTAAAGAGACAGTTACACACTCACAAGCAGCAGGTTGAGCAGCTGGTAAAAGAATGTCATGGTGAGTAGGATACAGATGAGCTGTCACCTTCCTCTGGAGAATTGATCTTTTATTATCAGCCACAGTGTACGAGATCCCTGAAAACATTCTATAGCAGATACAGCAGATGGATTAGATTATATAGCGAACGTCCTGCTAACATGAACCTTACGTAGGATCCAACGCGTTTCATGTCATGACATCATTGTCGGTCATTACGTCATTCATTATGGGAGTCCTCATGTCATGACATCATTGTCGGTCATTACGTCACTCATTATGGGAGTCCTCATGTCATGACATCATTGTCGGTCATTACGTCACTCATTATGGGAGTCCTGGATTATCTTCTTTCACACTTTACAGTACTCATGTGGACAGAGGTGCCCTTGAGCAAGGCACCGAACCCCCCAACTGCTCCCCGGGCGCCACAGCATAAATGGCTGCCCACTGCTCCGGGTGTGTGTTCACTGCTGTGTGTGTGTGTGTGTGTGTGTGTGTGTGTGTGTGTGTGTGTGTGTGTGTGTGTGTGTGTGTGTGTGTGTGTTCACTGCTGTGTGTGTGTTCATGGTGTGTGTTCACTGCTGTGTGTGTGTGTGTGTGTTCATGGTGTGTGTGTTCACTGCTGTGTGTGTGTGTGTGTGTGTGTGTGTGTGTGTGTGTGTGTTCACTGCTGTGTGTGTGTTCATGGTGTGTGTTCACTGCTGTGTGTGTGTGTGTGTTCATGGTGTGTGTGTTCACTGCTGTGTGTGTGTGTGTGTGTGTGTGTTCACTGCTGTGTGTGTGTTCACTGCTGTGTGTGTGTTCACTGCTGTGTGTGTTCACTGCTGTGTGTGTTCACTGCTGTGTGTGTTCACTGCTGTGTGTGTTCACTGCTGTGTGTGTTCACTGCTGTGTGTGTGTGTTCACTGCTGTGTGTGTGTGTGTGTGTGTGTGTGTTCACTGCTGTGTGTGTGTGTGTGTGTTCACTGCTGTGTGTGTGTGTGTGTGTGTGTGTTCACTGCTGTGTGTGTGTGTGTGTTCACTGCTGTGTGTGTGTTCACTGCTTTGTGTGTGTGTGTGTGTGTTCACTGCTGTGTGTGTGTGTGTGTGTGTGTGTGTGTTCACTGCTGTGTGTGTGTGTTCACTGCTGTGTGTGTGTGTGTGTGTGTGTGTGTGTGTGTTCACTGCTGTGTGTGTGTGTTCACTGCTCTGTGTGTGTGTGTGTGTTCACTGCTCTGTGTGTGTGTGTGTGTTCACTGCTGTGTGTGTGTGTGTTCACTGCTGTGTGTGTGTTCACTGCTGTGTGTGTGTGTGTGTGTGTGTGTGTGTGTGTGTGTGTGTGTGTGTGTGTGTGTGTGTGTGTGTGTGTGTGTGTGTGTGTGTGTGTGCACTTTGGATGGGTCAAATGCAGAGAACGAATTCTGAGTGTGAGTCACTGTACATAGCCGTACGTCACGTCACTTTCACTGCTCATGCTTTATCAGCGTTATCAATTTAATCTTGTTCATAATCTGATTATTTGCATATTTTTGCCATAGATTATGAATATATAAATACGGCACATGGCCGCTTTAAATTGTCTCACTCTTTTACATTATTGGGAAAAAAGGAAAAGTCTGTCGTTCACAGCTTTCTGCTATTTTTTTTTTTTTTGGCTTTTTAAGTTTTGTTGATTTCCAATTTGAATTTTTTTCACTAATTTTCATAAATAGATAGATAGATAGATAGATAGATAGATAGATAGATAGATAGATAGATAGATAGATAGATAGATAGATAGATAATTTATCCTGAAAAGACTTTTTTAATCACTATAAATAAAACTGTCTCCTTTTCGCTTTTATTGACACATTTTTTGTTACCATTTAATGTTGTTTTCTATTTTTTCCCTGAAACATCTACATTTCCAACACAGCAGGGTTTCTGTGACTGTACAAACACACGCCGTTCAGTTTCAGATTGGTTTCTGTTGCTAAGCATCAAGCCGTAAGATTCTAACACCACGTCGTTTCGTACATGTGATAAACCCTTCACACACTGCTGCTATCTCTGCCTCAGGGTTTAATACCCCCGGGGTAAATAGCTGTGCTCAGCCTGCTTCTAATAAAAGTCTGAGCGGTTCCTGTACTTGAATTTTAAGACTTATTCTAAAGTGTTTCTTTCCCAAAGCTGATCCGTCTCGCAGTGTGCTGGTCAAGCTGGTGCTGAACCTCCTGCAGCTGTGCAAACTGGCAGCCAACCATCCGGGAGGTCGAGACATTTTAGGTGAGATCTTCCTGGTGCTTTACTGCATGTGGTCAGTGGTTTCATTAATGAAATCTTCTCCCTCTGGATTCACCACAAACCTGCTCTGGATGTGTAGATAAAGAAGATTTAATAAAATAATAAATAAGGAGAAATGGGCTACTGAATATTTCTTCACACATGTTTAACCTTCGCTTTTCTTCTCCCAGAGGCTGTTGGAGGTTGCTTGGGAGAACTCGGGCCTGTGGACTTGTCTACCATTGCACTGCATCATGGGAACGATCAGATTTACACCCAGGCAGCTTCGCTTTATCCTGAAAATGTTCATCATCAGTGGGTCTTCATCATCCTCAGCTGCATGAACAACGCACTGACGGACCACAGGTGACCTTCTGCATTAATCTGCCCAGACTGTACTGGGTTTATAGACTATATGGTTAAAGCATTCAGGTTGAGTGTATCCTATGTATCCTGTATCTAACCATGGTGTGTGTGTGTGTGTGTGTGTGTGTTAGTATCTCTATCCGTCAGGCTGCTGCTGTGTGTCTGAAGAACATTTTGGCCACTTCGTCCGGTTTGGATTTCTGGGAGATGCACAAGAGCCAGAGAGACCCGATGCTGCTTTACCTGAGTCCGTTTCGCTCAGCAAAGAGAAAAGTGAGTATCTCAGAGTGAGAGCTGGTGTTCCTATAATACAGCAGGGTCCAAAATTCAGACCACGTTTGCTTTTGGGAATCTTATATTAAGGCCAGTAGGAATTGGTTCAAGGAAATTAACCAATGACGAGGAACAGAAATTACGTGATTGCTTGAAGTTTCATGACAAAAGTATGTCACATCCATCAAAAACAGTGTCGTGTTGTCCAGTTGCTGTTTAAAGCAGTGTATCGTGTTATACAAACAGTAACTGGTTGTACGGTTGATCTTCTATCTCACTGTTTATCTTTCTGTTGCCGGTCCCAGGAGCAGACGTTGAGACCGGAGGTCACTTCAGCTTCCAGAGATGCAGTGGACAGTACAGAGTTATGGTTAGTGCAGCATGGAAAGCACCAGGAGTGGATAAGGAACCTTTGTATGGCTCTGCTGGATAGTGGAGGGGTCTGCAGTGAAGCCCTGCTCATGACCAGAGCACTTTGTGAGGTATTTCCACATCACCTTGACTGGTCATTTTTACTCACATTGATGCATAAAAAGCATTGCACTTCTCAACATAATGCTACCGCCACCGTGCTTTACTGCAGTGATGGTGTCAGGTTAAAGGAACTGTGGTGGGATTCCATAATTATTTAGGCCAAAGCACCTTTTTCAGTGTGTTCTGAGTCTCCAATGTGTCTTTTGACAAACCCAAAGTGTGTTTGTGAGTCAGTGCAGTAGGAAGGTCCTGTTGTACTGTGGAACCTGTGGACTGAGGGCACAAATTTAACACCCCTATAATTAGTGAGATTAATTCACTAGTTGATGATTATAAATATTAGAAATTTTTCTCTGACCCAAGGATTTGTTTGTCAGTGTTTCCAGAACTTAAGACGTAACCCGTTATCCTCAGTGAACCTTTCTTTTCCAGGTGAAAACAGATTTCTGCCAGAAGATGCTTCCTCTCTTCGTCCATGACATGCTGCTGCAAGACAGAGATGGCTCATGGAGGGATCTAATCTCCACACACATCCAACGCTTCTTCAGTAGCTGCTGCAGGTCGAATGTTTCCGGCAGCCGACCCAACACCCCCATGCCGTCCGATTCGGGTACAGCTTTCTATTTCATAATGTTTACGACCTCGACACTGTCATCGTGTCTATTTTATATAGCTGTCATTCTGCAGCCTGGATCCTGGAGAGGTAGATATTCAGACCGTCATATTAATCTCTGACATCTTTTCTCAGCAGGAGACACAGACGCTGGTGCTCAGAGCCAATCAGATACATGTTCTCTACGCACCATGCTAGCAGTTATCGACTACCTCAGACAGCAGAGACGACCGCTGGGACCGAGCAGGTGTTTATTCACGTTATTGTGAACGTGTCTCTCGTCCCTTTGTGTCACTTTAAGGGACATTTTCCCCGTGAAAGGCTTTAACAGTTACTAACATGGTGACAGTGGTGTTTAATTCAGTGTAGAAGTAAAGGACACAGTCAAATCTGTTATGGCAATATTTTATGGTCGTCATCAGAAATGCTTGAGTTTGCTGCAGCTTTTTTGTGATGGAAAATTGTGATGGAACTCTGATGGTTTTTAAGGTTTTTCAGTGAAAACTACTTGGTTATTATTTGCAGGTTAAAATCGGATGCTTCCTTTAACTTAACTGGTTCTACTGTTACTAATAATAAGGAATCTTAATACTGTTGTAGTGCTGAGTGTGGAACCGTGTGCGAGTCCAACTTCTGGCTGGATCTGAACTACCTGGAAGTGGCTCGAGCAGCACAGCTTTGCTCCGCCCATTTCACCGCCCTGCTGTACACCGAGATCTACGTGGACAACATCCGCAACGCCATGGAGGAGAAGCACAGGTACCGCTAGGAGGCCTTATGCTAGCCAGGGTGGATGTTCCTCTTAATTTGGTTATAGTAGTGCTCCTAATAATTAATCATACTCTCTCGTGTAGAGTCGGATAGCAGTGGGCGAGAGCGACGTCTCGTACCTCGTACCTTGCTCTCAATATTATTGACTTTATCGGTTAATCTTATGTGGATATTCCTTTCTTATATGGGTTACCTTTCTTCAGAGCTCAATCCGGAACATCACGCAGGATCACTTTTGATGACAGCAGTCAAAACCTGTCCATCAGCAGTATGTCTGAGAAGAGCGTAGAAGACTTGGGCATGAGCCTGCAGGTAACTCGTACGGTAATAGAGTCGGTTGGTGGTCTGAGGCGTTGGTGTGCACTGATTTACTGTGTGCACATTTTGCAGGACATCCTGATTGAGGTGTACAGGAGCATCGGGGAGCCTGATAGTCTGTATGGATGTGGAGGTGGCAAGCTGAT
This sequence comes from Tachysurus fulvidraco, assembly GCF_022655615.1. NCBI lineage: Eukaryota > Metazoa > Chordata > Actinopteri > Siluriformes > Bagridae > Tachysurus > Tachysurus fulvidraco. The sequence continues at coordinate 18,313,132 of NC_062539.1, forward strand.
TAATCCTCTCACTAGGTTTGACTTTATTTGTCACCTCACCTCATATGTGCAGATTTTGCTTTTGCTTCTAACAGCATTTGTTTTTATTTGAACATATTTCCATCTTTTTTCCCCATATTCTTTTTACCAGAATCAGGACGTATGAGCACGAGGCCATGTGGGGTAAAGCCCTGGCGTCCTATGACCTTCATGCCAATCTCCCTGAGGTGACGAGGCAGGTTGGAATAATGGAGGTGAAGAAGAACTTGTGCTGTCCTTCACACAGTGTCGAAACAGGGTTTATTTTACTCACTTACAGTTACTCAGCCATCATGTTGTGTTTTAGGGTTTGCAGAATTTAGGGCTGTGTGGGATCCTGAACACGTACCTGCAGGGTCTGAGAAGACACGGGGCCGAGTGGGCACCTGAGCTTCGAGAGTTTCACTTCCAGGCAGCCTGGAGGAACACGCAGTGGGACACGGATGTAGATGAGAGGTAAGAGTTTTTAAGTCGAAGATTCCTTCCTCTCTTTAGAGGCGATAGCTTCATATACAGCTCGTCTCTGTGTGATAGATGAACACACCACTGCACAAACATCAGTACATACTGTTTGTCATACACACACACACATTATTCATCTTTATCAGACCATCATATTAAAAACTACTGTAGACATTTTTCTCTCTTAAAAATCCAGCCTTATATTTTGGTGTATTTATATATAGTCCAGTCGTTACTATAGAAACAGTAACACAACAGAACGAACACGTCCACATTAATAAACAAGCCGCGCCGTTACACAAACATAATCAACACCTTCTGACCAATCAGGTTCGACGTCCTGACAACGCTGTGGTGTCATGATGATTAAATATATTTCACATGTTTTGCAGGAGTGAGAAACTGAATCCTGGCTTTAACGAGTCTGTGTTCACTGCTCTACAAGCGCTGAAGGACAAAGACTTCTTCATGTTTCAGCAAACACTGAAATACACCAGGTACACACACGAGCTGCATGAGCACAGGATCAGGAACATGTAAACATATCAAACTTACAGTGAGTGTGTGTGAGTGAGTGAGTGAGTATGTGTGTTGGTGGGTGTGAGTGTGTGGGTGTGTGTGGGTGTGGGTGTGTGTGGGTGGGTGTGTTATTGTGTGTGTGTGTGTGTGTGTGTGTGTGTGTGTGTGTGTGTGTGTGTGTGTGTGTGTGTGCATGCATGCATGTGTGTGTGTGTGTGTGTAAGGAGTGTGTAAGGAGTGTGAGTGAGTGAGTGAGTGGGTGTGTGGGTGTGTGTGTGTGTGAGTGTGTGTGTGTGTGTGTGAGAGTGTGTGTGTGTGTGTGAGTGTGAGTGTGTGGGTGTGTGTGTGTGTGTGTGTGTGTGTGTGTGTGTGTTATTGTGGGTGAGTGTGTGTGTGTGTGGTGTGTGTGTGTGTGTGTGTGTGAGTGTGTGTGTGTGTGTGTGTGTGTGTGTGAGTGTGTGTGATGTGAATGTGTGTGTGTGTGTGTGTGTGTGTGTGTGTGTGTGAGTGTGTGTGATGTGAATGTGTGAGTGTGTGTGATGTGAATGTGTTTTTGTGTGTGTGTGTGTGTGTGTGTGTGTGTGTGTGTGTGTGTGTGTGAGTGTGTGTGATGTGAATGTGTGTGACTAAGGGAAAAGAGACCCTGATGACCTTTCCAGCTCTCCTCACTGTCCACTGAAGGTTCTCACCACCCAGACAGTGACCCAGCAGCAGGATGTTCTTCTCTCTCTCCCATATGACTGTGTGTGTGTTTGTCCCCCAGAGGCAGTGTGGTGGAGGCGCTTTGTCGTGGCAGTCTGGAGGCAGTCTCTTCTCTCTATCCGGCTCTACGCAGCTTACAGATGATCGAAGAAATCCAAAGTGCCAAACAGTTTTTTAGGTACTTAAAAAAAATCAGTTACAAAAAGATTTTTCCTCCATTATTACAGATAAACAGAAGGACCTTCAAATGTTCCTTTGTTTTGTCCGAAGTAACAGAAATCTGTGTGTGTTTAAACACCGACTCCATTATTACATGCTGTAGTATTTTATACAGTTTATTTATTATGGTGAGAAACATTTCACATTATGTATTAGTAAAGTTTTCTGTTGTTCTTTGTTTGAATGGATTCGAGATGATGACACACAGAGGGACAAATTATTAGAGTCATAGTCGTTTAGAGATAACAGGATTTATTACAGCCCAAATTTACTGAAACAGGATTAAAGAGTCAGCAGAAACGTTTTGGACGAAAAGACGACGGTTTCGTTTCCTTTTTCTAGCTTACAATTTAATAATTCATTATTGATTAATTAAGGAAACAAAAGAGAATATGATCTGGTGTGTACACGAGGCGGTGTGGACGGCCTTTATTGGACCGTGATCAGTGACACAGTGGTGTGTTGTGACCCAAACTGAAACACAGGTTTTTATGGCGTTACTTCCTGTTATCATCAGAGACGCTTTTGGGGTCTCGTTCTCTATACTGGAGTTATAATAAGACAGAAAATACAGTTTGTCATGTTACTTATAAACCAAAACATTCTGGGAGACTGTGTTTATAACAAGGTAGATTGTGTGTGTGTGTTTGTGTGTGTGTCTGTGTGTGTGTCTGTGTTTGTGTGTGTGTGTAATCTGTCTTTGTTAGTGAATCCAGACAGCTGGATTTCTACAGGAAGTGGCATCAGCACTTAGATCTGTTGACAGACAGTGACTTCAGCCTGGTGGAGCCGATCCTGGCGCTGCGTTCATCCATCCAGGAGACGCTTCTTAAATGTGAGACCGATTCAGACAGGAGGAGCTTCCTGAGCTCCACCTACTCCTCACACCTGATGGAGCTGTGCAGACTGGCACGTGCTGCAGGCAACACCCAGGTCTGTAAGAGAGCTTTGTGCATCATGCTATATATATTTATATATTTATATATTTATATACATACACACATATATCCATTTTTGTATTGTATGTATTTCTTTGCTGTGTGCAAATGTTTTTATTTAAAGTAAAAAAAAAGTGTGTGTGTGTGTGTGTATATGTATATGGTGGGGTGTGGGTGTTTGTGTGGGTGTGTGTATATGTATGTGGTGGTGTGTGGGTGTGTGTGTGTGTATATGTATGTGGTGGTGTGTGTGTGTGTATATGTATGTGGTGGTGTGGGTGTGTGTATATGTATGTGGTGGTGTATGTGGGTGTGTGTGTGCGTGTGTGTGTGTATATGTATGTGGTGGGGTGTGTGTGTGTGCGCGTGTGTGTGTGTGTTTTGTAGCTGGCGGAGAAAGCGGTGTTTCAGATGAAGCAGCAGAACACGGTGAATGTGAGCACTGCTACTTCCTGGGCGTGGCAGCTGGAGGAGGCTCAAGTGTTCTGGGTGAAGAAGGAACAAGGACTTGCTCTGGGATTACTGAAACAAATGATCGATAAACTGGAGGATCTGGTGAGTCGAAGCTGAAGCTCAGGTCTGTCTCACCTTCTGATGTCAAAACCAAAGTGCGTCATTTGATCGGACTTTTATTTCCCTAAGATCGTATAAATTGTCATTATTTATCATTTTGCCTTTATGAGAAGAAAGAGTGAGACAGAGGAATGACAGTGGGCTGAACCATGTGTGTGTGTGTGTGTGTGCGTGTGTGTGTGTGTGTGTGTGTGTGTTTCCAGGTGGAAGTGAACTACACTGTAGTGCCAGTGTACACTGAGTGTTTAAGGCTGTGTGGCTCGTGGCTCGCTGAGACGTGTTTAGAGAGTCCTGCTGTTATATTAGAAACCTACCTGGAGAGAGTGAGTCATTCTGTTCTTATAAAGCTTCATAAGCCCTGAAAATATACAGTCATGTGACATAGAACATCTATGTCAAACCCCAAAAGTCTTCAGTGTGCAGCAAACACTAAACAAGTGACTGTTCCAATCCGTTCAGAGCGGAAAGTTCATCAGACCAAAAGGATAAAACACAATAAAATGTTTTGTTATTTTATTTTCTCCTCTCCAGGCTGTCACCGTGGGACAGGGCGACTCTTCCGAACCCAAACTGCAGAGCCTGAAGACTCAGTCTTTCCTCTCACTTGCTCGTTTCTCTGACGCTCAGTATCAGAGCATCCAGAACTACATGAAGTCCTCAGAGTTTGAGAACAAGCAGGCGCTGCTGGAGAAGGCCAGAGAGGAAGTGGAGCTGATGAAGGAGAGAAAAGTCCTCGATAATCGGTCAACTTTATTTAACTTCAGTTATTTCCTAATGGTGTAATTTTGTAATTTACTCCCAGATTAAACAGTCGCTCTGTGGGGTTCGGTGTGTGTTGGTATCTGTTGCTGTGCAGGTACACAGTGAAGGTGCAGAGGGAACTGAAGCTGGACGTCCGTGCGTTAGACAACTTGAAGGCCGACCGCAGACGTTTCCTGCTGAAGGCGGTGGAGAATTATACACGCTGTCTGGCGCTGGGCGAAGAACACGACACTTGGGTGTTTCGGCTGGCGTCGCTTTGGCTGGAGAACGTCGACATGAAGGACGTCAACAACCTGATGAAAGTGTGTCCAGAGATTTCAGCAGGCGTTTGTCTGCATTTCTACTGTTCTATATAATCTGTACTGAACCTGGTAGATAGCAGCAGCACTGATCTAATGCAATGCTCTTATTTTGTATATTATTCGCATACGTTTGAGTTTACATCGTGTCTGCTTTCACATATCAGGAAGCTGTGGAAAAGATCCCATCCTACAAGTTCCTGCCTCTCATGTACCAGCTTGCTGCCCGCATGGGCACCAAAGTCTCCAGTCTGGTCTTTCCAGAGGATGTGGGATTCCACAATGTTCTTAACAAGGTATCTTATAGGAAAAATAGCATTATTAGATTTTTGTCATCATTATTATTCCTCCCTCCCTCCCTTTCTTCCTTCCTTCCTAAACGTACGTATTGTTTATACTGATATATAGAAGTAATATTATCAGTAGAAACAGATTAATGCTGATTTCTTTATCACCCCTCAAACTGCACAGCTGATCTGTAGGTCATCCATGGACCATCCTCATCACACACTCTTCATCATCCTTGCTCTGGTCAATGCCAACAAGGACGAGTGCTTTTCCCGCAGCCGACTGTCCAAGAGCGGCACGCGGCAGCCTTCACCGCTCGACCTGGTGATTCTAACACCCAATAATACCAGTTTAGCGAGATCTATTAGAAAGAGTTACTGATTGGGTGGAGTTTCCATTCCGCAGGAGCGAGCTGACGTGGCACAGAACATCCTCAATAGGATCAAGAAGAAGAAGGCACATCTGATCCGCAGTATTGAGACCCTCTGCCACGCCTACATCACCCTCGCATACATGGATGCAAGCAAACACAAAACTGAGAAGAGTGAGTCACTTCTGTTCAAACTCTAATCACTGTTATAGAACAGAACAGATTTGTGTGTAGATCTGGTCATAAAGGATGTAAATATAACTGGCACATTATTAATGTGAGGAAATAACAGCAACACGGCCGTGTTTGGTGTGTTGGTACAGAAGCCATCCTCATCCCAAAAGATCAGCCCATCACGCAGATCAAAGACCTGGATGATGTCGTAATCCCCACAATGGAGATCAAGGTACGTGAGAGACGTCACATTTTTTATATAAAATCCTGAACCAGAATCTCGGAGGTTCGTCCCCTTTAACACATGGGCTTTAATCTGTCCACTGATATAAGAACCTTCACTCTTCTTTGTGTGCTGTTACACAGGTTGATCCATCAGGGAGGTACGAGGACCTGGTGACTGTCAGACGTTTTAAACCACACTTCCACCTGGCTGGAGGCGTCAACTTGCCCAAGATCCTGGACTGTGAGGGTTCAGATGGACAGAGCAGGAGACAGCTGGTGAAGGTGAGACTGCTGAACACGCGCACACACACACACACACACACACACACACACTCACACACACGCACACACACACACACGCACGCACACACACGTGCACACACTCATGCACACACATTCATACGCACACACTCACACGCACACACACACACACACACACACACACACACAAACACACGCACGCACACACACTCACGCACACACACACACACACACACACACACACACACACACACACACTCACACAGTCACGCATGCTCACGCACACGCTCACACACTCTCTCACACATACACACAAACACACACACTCTCACACACATACACACAAACACTCACACACATGCACACACACACACACACACACACACTTACACCCACAATAACACACCCACACACTCACACACACACACACCCACACACTCTCACACACACACACACACCCACAACACACCCACACACTCTCACACACACACACCCACCAACACACACTTACACACTCACGCATGCTCACACACACACACACACACACACACACACACACACACACACACACACGGACTCATACGCACACACACACATGCGCACACACACTCGCTCATGCTCATGCGCACACACACACACTCACACTTTCTCACACACATGCACACACACACAAATTCCTCAAATTCTTCATGTGCTAAGAACTCTTCATTCTATTTTCCTCCGTCTTTGTTTTTCTGCCCCTTCTTCTGCATTTGTTTTCATCTATTTTACTCCTTTTTTTCTTCTTTTTTTTTCTTCTTTCATCAAATCTTTTCATCATCTTTATTTTTCCTTCTTTTTTTTTCTTCTTCCTTTTTCTAAACTCTTCTTCTTCCTCGTGTGTGTCCAGGGGCAGGATGATCTGAGGCAGGATGCAGTGATGCAGCAGGTATTTCAGATGTGCTCCACACTGCTGCAGCGCAACGCTGACACGCGCAGGAGGAAACTCAACATCCGCTGCTACAAGGTCCAGCCTCACAATACAATCTCTGCTGTTCTCTTTTCTCACCTTCATTTGAGTTTGGTTTTCAGTCTTTAAAATGAACTCTAGTGTATAAAACATCTCCCACACTTCGAGCTAATCGTGTACATTAGTTCAGAAATGTCTTCTTTTGATACGGATTAAAGCTCCAGAAAGCGACGTTACTGTAAATGAGGACATGGAATGTGTTCAGTAGTAAAGTCCAAGCTGAAAGTCTTGTTGTTGTGTGTTGTGTGTCAGGTGGTGCCTTTCTCTCAGCGCAGTGGTGTTCTGGAGTGGTGCTCAGGTACTGTACCAATAGGAGAGTTCCTGGTGGACCCTCAGAAGGGAGCACACAAACGTTTCCGTCCTCAGGACTGGAGCAGCATGAACTGTCGCAGGAAAATGATGGTACGTGCTAAAGCTTTCATCTTAACTCCGAACACGAAGCTCAGAATAGATATTTTAGTTTGTGTTGTTAATGTACAACGTGGACCTCGATGTGGTTCATTTCCAAAAGATTTCTCCAGGAGATTCTTTCACTCTCGTCCTCGTGAGCGCTCACGTATCAGATCTGCTTGAGAAAAGAACTGGACTTCAATACAAACATCAGAAAATGTCACTCATCTCTAAACTAAAGCTCCACCATGAAAAAAATAAATAAATAAATACTGCTCTTTAATTTGTGTGCTTTGCTCCTTCAGCACTCTAGTATATAAAATCTAGTATTGCAGCACTGCTGTTATTGTCCTCTGTTTGATATACTGTATGACTTTGTCCGTATTTCCTCATTTGTAAGTCGCTGTGGATAAAAGCATCAAATAAACACACAAATATAATCAATACAAATTTACTTAAACAATAAAGTTCCTGCCTTTAATTAACACCAGTGATCACGGCTTGTTTCAGGACAATTCGCTAATAATAATAACGTGTCTGTGATCCTCACATTAAGCGTCATGAAGAGCGGTGTTAGGAGCTGTGTTAGGAGCTGTGTTAGGAGCTGTGTTAGGAGCGGTGTTAGGAGAGGTGCTAGGAGCGGTGTTAGGATGCTGTGTTAGGATGCGGTGTTAGGAGAGGTGTTAGGAGCTGTGTTAGGAGCGGTGTTAGGAGAGGTGTTAGGAGCTGTGTTAGGAGCGGTGTTAGGAGAGGTGTTAGGAGCTGTGTTAGGAGAGGTGTTATGAGCTGTGTTAGGAGCTGTGTTAGGAGCTGTGTTAGGAGAGGTGCTAGGAGCAGTGTTAGGATGCTGTGTTAGGATGCTGTGTTAGGATGCGGTGTTAGGAGAGGTGTTAGGAGCGGTGTTAGGAGCTGTGTTAGGAGCTGTGTTAGGAGCGGTGTTAGGAGCGGTGTTAGGAGCTGTGTTAGGAGAGGTGTTAGGAGAGGTGTTAGGAGCTGTGTTAGGAGCTGTGTTAGGAGAGGTGTTAGGAGCGGTGTTAGGAGCTGTGTTAGGAGCTGTGTTAGGAGCTGTGTTAGGAGAGGTGCTAGGAGCAGTGTTAGGATGCTGTGTTAGGATGCTGTGTTAGGATGCGGTGTTAGGAGAGGTGTTAGGAGCAGTGTTAGGAGCTGTGTTAGGAGCTGTGTTAGGAGCGGTGTTAGGAGCGGTGTTAGGAGCTGTGTTAGGAGCTGTGTTAGGAGAGGTGCTAGGAGCAGTGTTAGGATGCTGTGTTAGGATGCTGTGTTAGGATGCTGTGTTAGGATGCTGTGTTAGGAGAGGTGTTAGGAGCTGTGTTAGGAGAGGTGTTAGGAGCTGTGTTAGGAGCGGTGTTAGGAGAGGTGTTAGGAGCTGTGTTAGGATGCTGTGTTAGGAGCTGTGTTAGGAGAGGTGTTAGGAGCTGTGCTGCTGTAACAAATAATAATGTTGTAACTGTGAGATTTATGTGATTGTCTTATAGGAAGCTCAGAAGATGGAATTTGACCAGAAGCTGCAGGCGTACATGGAGGTGTGCCAAAACTTTCGCCCAGTTTTCCGTTATTTCTGCATGGAGAGATTCCTGGACCCCGCTGTATGGATGGAGAAAAGGCTGGCGTACACACACAGTGTGGCTACGTCCTCTATAGGTATGGACACACAGTGTGGCTACGTCCTCTATAGGTATGGACACACAGTGTGGCTACGTCCTCTATAGGTATGGGGACACAGTGTGGCTACGTCCTCTATAGGTATGGACACACAGTGTGGCTACGTCCTCTATAGGTATGGACACACAGTGTGGCTACGTCCTCTATAGGTATGGACACACAGTGTGGCTACGTCCTCTATAGGTATGGACACACAGTGTGGCTACGTCCTCTATAGGTATGGACACACAGTGTGGCTACGTCCTCTATAGGTATGGGGACACAGTGTGGCTACGTCCTCTATAGGTATGGACACACAGTGTGGCTATGTCCTCTATAGGTATGGACACACAGTGTGACTGTGGGATTGACACATGGCTGATCTGTAAGATTTCTGACTGCTCTTGACTGTGTCTGTTACTAAACACGTGACTGTGTGTCTGTTACTAAACACGTGACTGTGTGTCGGTTACTAAACACGTGACTGTGTGTCGGTTACTAAACACGTGACAGTGTTTCGGTTGCTTAACACGTGACAGTGTGTCTGTTGCTGGAGACGTGACTGTGTGTCTGTTGCTAGACACGTGACTGTGTGTCTGTTGCTAAACACGTGGCAGTGTGTCGGTTACTAAACACGTGACTGTGTGTCTGTTACTAAACACGTGACTGTGTCTGTTAGTAAACACGTGACTGTGTGTCTGTTACTAAACACGTGACTGTGTGTCTGTTACTAAACACGTGACTGTGTGTCTGTTACTAAACACGTGACTGTGTGTCTGTTACTAAACACGTGACTGTGTGTCTGTTACTAAACACGTGACTGTGTGTCTGTTACTAAACACGTGACTGTGTCTGTTAGTAAACACGTGACTGTGTGTCTGTTACTAAACACGTGACTGGGTGTCTGTTACTAAACACGTGACTGGGTGTCTGTTACGAAACACGTGACTGTGTCTGTTACTAAACACGTGACTGGGTGTCTGTTACTAAACACGTGACTGGGTGTCTGTTACGAAACACGTGACTGGGTGTCTGTTACGAAACACATGACTGTGTCTGTTACTAAACACGTGACTGTGTGTCTGTTGCTAAACACGTGACTGTGTGTCTGTTGCTAGACACGTGACTGTGTGTCTGTTGCTAGACACGTGACTGTGTGTCTGTTACTAAACACGTGACTGTGTCTGTTACTAAACACGTGACTGTGTCTGTTACTAAACACGTGACTGTGTGTCTGTTACTAAACACGTGACTGTGTCTGTTACTAAACACGTGACTGTGTGTCTGTTACTAAACACGTGACTGGGTGTCTGTTACTAAACACGTGACTGCGTGTGTTAGTAAACACGTGACTGCGTGTGTTAGTAAACACGTGACTGTGTCTGTTAGTAAACACGTGGCTGTGTGTCTGTTACTAGACACGTGACTGTGTCTGTTACTAAACACGTGACTGTGTGTCTGTTACTAAACACGTGACTGTGTGTCTGTTACTAAACACGTGACTGTGTGTCTGTTATTAAAACTCTACCATAAAACATTTAAACACTGGGCCTTTTCACACTCAGCACCACAATGTGAGGTCCACACGCCGAGTGAAACACGTCTGTAACGTCACGTGTGAAACCGTCCTGTACTCAGGGGTAAAACCCGAGAGTAAGTTCAGTGTGATGACATTTTCTGTTGCATCTTTTACTCCTGCTGAAAAAACACTGGGTTCATTGTTTGGACATTTTGAAGCCCTGATTGTGGATGATTTGTTTATTCTTTCTTATCGGTGGTTCCTCACAGTGGGCTACATCGTGGGGTTGGGTGATCGACACATCCAGAACATTCTGATAGACGAGCAGACGGCCGAGCTGGTGCACATAGACCTGGGTGAGTGTTGGGGCAAAAAACTAAGCGCTTCCTGTTTGGTCTGTCATTCTGCTTTAAACTGACGTGATTCGTTTGGCAGGAGTTGCCTTTGAGCAAGGGAAGATCTTACCCACTCCAGAGACGGTGCCCTTCAGGCTGTCCAGAGACATTGTGGATGGGATGGGCATCAACGGTGTGGAGGGAGTCTTCAGAAGGTCAGCTTTTTATCTGCTTTGAGGTTTTAATTCCACCTCCATGGCATGCAGCGTGAAGAACAAGTGAAGACCATGTGAGAGACTTCATGAGCTGTTATGGTTTTATTAGAACTGCAGCACTTCATATGGAAAATATGGCATCGGATCATCGGGCTGGTTTGTAGCTCATGGTGCTGTCACCAAGTCCACCTACAAAACAGCGACATGACTTCCTTCTGCCAGGACCATAACCAAACATGTAGATGGTTGTAGGCCACAAAAGCTGTGTCCAGATTTGAAGCCCACATTCATGTTTAGAAGGAACATACGATTGGAGAGTTCTGACTTCTTTTGTTCAGTATCACTGCAGAGTTTCTGGAGATTTGGGCCAAGACACATTACATCATTGCAACACTTTCAGCTAAAGCACATTTTATACATTCTGAAGAACATTGTACAAAATGGTGGAAGTAACACTTTGCTGCCTTCAAAACCCATTGAGTAAAAACTCACAGCTGTGTCGTGTTAATACAGTCACTGTAACATTCATCCACATAAAGAAGATTGTAGGCCATGTCACGTTATTAGGCAGTTATTAATGAAGGTTTATCTGCTGTCTGTTAACTCAGGTGCTGTGAGAAGACCATGGAGGTCATGAGGAACTCTCAGGAGGTTCTTTTGACCATAGTGGAGGTGAGGGGGGAGGGCAGTCAGGTCATCCACACAATCTGGAACCATAGTTCAGCCCTAATGTGCGTGTGTGTGTGTGTGTGTGCGTGTGTGTGTGTGTGTTTTGATTTGCAGGTGTTGCTGTATGACCCCTTGTTCGACTGGACCATGAACCCCCTTAAAGCCTTCTATCTGCAGCAGCAGGACGAGCAGGCCGAGCTAAACGCCACCCTGAACCCCACACCAGCAGGAGAGGAAGCCGAAACCCACCGCAGACACAGGTTTAACACCCAGACTATAGAAAAATATCATCCTGATATTAATACATCTTTATTATAAATACAAGTTTGTCACTGTTTTGTGTGTCAGCAGCGACAGCCAGAGCTTTAACAAGGTGGCAGAGCGAGTGCTGCTGAGGCTTCAGGAGAAACTCAAGGGTGTGGAGGAGGGAACAGTGCTCAGTGTCGGGGGGCAAGTCAACCTCCTCATCCAACAGGCCATGGACCCCAAAAACCTGAGCCGCCTCTTCCCAGGGTGGCAGGCATGGGTGTGAAACACACACACACACACACACACACACACAAATAAGAGTTTTGTGAAATGAGCAGAAGTTCTTCATCTCCTGTCTCTGTACCATCAGGAATTCCTGCACTGTATGTTTAGTGTTTGTATGTACAGCTGAATGCAGAAGTTTGTGCACCCTTTCATTTAAAGTGCTTGGTTACATTATTCTGCTTTATTACCAGTGCATGAATACTTATTTTCCCCTCACTTCTTTTCACTCGGAAGCCGTGGGGATGTAAATTTTTGCACGCCGCAGTAGTTCTACTCTTTTATCAGTGTTTTCATGTCTTCATTTCAGTGTTTTCCGCTCATCCCCCCATCTGCCCTTAAATGAAGAATATTTTTGATAACCCCTGATTTTTCTTTTCATACAAAATCCTATATATTTGTTAGATATTGAAAATTAATTGAGAGAAAATGATGAAATCTGCTTTAACATTGCTCAGGGCTTCATTAGTACTGGATCCAGTTACATGCAGTAAAATACAGTAAATACACATCGCAGAATCTGAAACATTCTATTTCACATAACAGATATTTACATGAAGTCCACAAAACACCAGAATAAAGAAAAAGTGCAAACGTTTACAGAATTCAGCACGTTTTGTTTCCTACACACACACACACACACACAGCTTGGTGTTCAAATCTGTCCTACGTGCTTGACCGAAGTGTTAATTACTGAAAGATTAACACACCATAAATGTGTTAATTATCTGTGAACAACTGATTTATAAACTGAGACAATTAATAATTCACAACCATTCACAAGCTTCTTGTCAAACTGGCTAGAAAAGTTCTATAATAATAATAATAATAAGCATCATCATCATCCTCCTGACACTCATGTGTAATTCCCTCCACACACCAGCAGGTGGCTCCACAACAAACAAATGAAAAATGTAAAGTATTTGTGATGCAGATAAACTGTTGTATTCAACACCAAGTGGCTCATTTTACTCTCAGTACAGTACACAGGTTCATCTCTTCCTCAACCATCACCCAGACAAAGAACTGCTGAAGAACCCGGTTTTCTTCTCATTACTGTAGTAACTTGAACCCAAAGCTCCTAGAAGTTCTGCAAGAAAAAATAAATCAAACACTTTAGTTGTGCTGCTTATCTGAACTAGTCAGTTTAGCGTTAAGCATGAACACCACACGTGCATCTTATTCACTGTTTAATGAACATTTTGTGTAGGAAAACAAAAACAATGGAATTCTCATCTGGCACTGTGCAGTGTTTGTGTGCAGGATTTATATAGTATGTGATTGTTCAGAATGTCCATGTTATAGATTTTAGTCCATTCATCATCAGACAATCAATTATTCATGTAATAATTAAAAAAATCACTCAGTCTATTGTACAGAAGATAAAAATCTCAGTAACATCATTAACACATCAATAATTAAGTGTCAGAGTTAATAAGCCTTCATATCAGCTTCTTTGGCATCAGTTCATCTTGTAATTATTTCCACTTAGTTGTTCCACCTATTAATGCAAACTTCCTGTGTTGATTTTTATTGTGAAGTATAAAGTAAATTTACAGGCAACTAAAAACACATTATTTTAATAATCACTATTTAAAACTGAGACGAAACTTCCGGTTAAACATTTTAGAATACAATGTGCAGACGATTTCCTACAGTTTGTTTCATTCATCAAGTGCTTTACATCCCGGTCGGAGTCGCAGCGGATCCGGAGCCGATCCTGGGAACGCCGTGTGTGAAGAGGAGGATGCACCTGTGTACCAGCCCACCGCAGGACACCATGCACACACTCCTGGTGCAGTTTAGTCTTTAATCCACTGGCATGTTTGAGAAGTGAAAGGAAACCCATATGGACTTGGTGGAAAACAGGAAGTGGACCCGTGGACCATGGAGCTGTGATGCTGCACCATTGTGTACAATTTAGAACTCACACACAGTCCACACCAACAACCACTGGGAAATAAGTAGCAAATTATTTTACCTTCTCATTTTAATAATTAACAAAAAAAACCACATTTTGATAGAAGTACCAGAAGCCCAACCTCATTTCAGTAGTAGTGTTCGCTTCAGAGCGAAGTTTAACCTCTTAGTCTTCAAATGAACAACTCAAAGTTCTAACACTAAACAATCAACAGGACCCGATTTCAGTCAGAGGAAAGTCTCCGTCTCGCGTGTCCCCCGGCCCAAGGGATGATGAACACTCCTATTTTCAGGCACAGCGTCATTTGATGCGATTGCGTACTAGTGAGGACTCGTCCGTGATCTCTCCGTCCCGTCGCCTCCGTATGGACGGCAAAACGATCAGTGCCAGGAGGCTGAGCAGTACCAGGGCACACAGCACCATCAGTGCGTAGGCCACTAGCCACATTAAAGGCTCCTGGAGGCCAAGGCTGCCTACACAACCTGTCTCCACACCCTCGGCTATGAACGGGCCGCTTATCTCCGCCACAGGGACGCCGTCACTTTCTGGAATTGTGGGAAAAGGTTAAAAGAATAAAAAACAAACTCAAACTCATCTCATAGACAAATGATGTGTGACAAAAGCTTTGTACAAAAAAGGTAACATTTCTATTCTCATGTGTGTCCTACCCAAGAACATGGCCATGCAGCAGACGTGGATGTAGAATCAAAAGTGAAAGTCAACAGATCTCTAATTAGTACATAGCAAATAACATGAGGTTAAAGGACCTGCGCTTCCTCACCAGCACACGTGCTCACGGCGAAACCCACTCGCTTGTGTTCACGGTCAAAAGCCACATAGAAGCCTTCCATCACTGTTGCTCCGATCACCAGCCCATTGGTGGAGGACGAGATGCCGAATCGGAAGCAGTTATGTGAACCGTCAATATCTGTGACCAGCTGGATGTAGAGCTGCAGACAGACAACGATAATCAAGCCACAATATGCACAAAGCACATGATTACACACACATGGTGCATATTACAATAAACAAAGAAAGGTTTATAAGTCGGGACAACATGAAGAAGTCAGAACTTTGTGCTTTCGACCTTTTTTTTCCGGTTTATTCTGAATCAGATTTTAGTTTCTAGTGAAAGTGACGAGTTTCAGTTGCAGAGGAACTGTGCTGTGATTCCTGTGAAAGTGAACACAGCTCATACTCGGAGCTGCACGTGAATAAACCTGTGTGTGGATGACGACATCATTAGTTTCCACAACACACGTGTAAGAGGAGTGACAGGAACACAGAGGTGAGATGCCTTACTGCACATAATAACACCAAAATAATAAGTAATGTTGTCACGTAGTCGCCTTCACACCCGACTGTGATGATGTAAGAGTGAGACTGAAACCAGACCAGTGCTGAGGAGACGTCAGGAACAAACACACCGATTTGTACCACAGTAACTAAGACTGCTCTTTATCCTGGGACGCTTCTGTATCTTGTTATTTAGCAGATTTGCAGAAAAGTTTCAGACAAAATGTTTTTTATTATTATTATTTCCTTTCAACGGAGCAAATCATGATGAGTTTATACGCGAGGAACAGCTATTACTGCTTCAGCCTTCATTATATAAATATCTAAATCATAATAATGTCTTTAAAATCATCATCACCACCTGAAACATAACCGTCTCTTAGTTGTCCTGCACTACAGAAGTACTCCGAGCACATGGCCCTTCACAGACTGCTGTTTAAAGCAGAGGTTTTTCGTCTCCCACAGATCCCAATGAGCTCAGTTACTCTTTAAGGCGAAGCTGTAAATGATTAATCAGCTTTCAGCAACATGCCGTCTGCTGTTCAATAAAATAAAAGGCATAAAGCTGAGCTCCTGGAAAAGTCCCAAACTTTCAGCAAATCTAAACACACATGAAGGCAAATATGTTCTTGATGGAGACCTACAGAGGTTCAGAGTTATCACTGACCTGCTGCTGCCTCGGGCCGAGGAGACGTTTCTGTCTCGGAGACATTGACATTACTGATCATGAGATTTTACTGAACAGTGAAGACATTTTTGTGAGACATTTGTGAGATTCTCCTTAAATATCTAGTGGGGGCTCAATTGTAAAGGCTCTGGTTACTGATCAGAAGTTCAGGGGTTCAAGCCCCAGTACTGCCAATCTGACACTTCTGGGCCCTTAAGTAAGGCCCTTAACCCTCTGTTCATTATGGCTGACCCTGTGGTCTGACCCCAACTTCCGAGTAAGCTGAAATAGGAGAATTCACTGTAGTCTATTGTATGAGTCTCACATAATGTTTCTTCTACTGACTTAGTACTAGGGTTAAAAACAACATCCGAATGACCTGATAATTAATCTGTATTATTATTGACCTTTACTACAAGAAAAGATCCACATCACTAGAGTTTCTTTTTCAATCTGGAAATTTCAGCCTCATTTCGCTCACAGGGTTAGTGTCTCTTACACAGGGTTAGTGTCTCTTACACAGGGTTAGTGTCTCTTACACAGGGTTAGTGTCTCTTACACAGGGTTAGTGTCTCTTACACAGGGTTAGTGTCTCTTACACAGGGTTAGAGTCTTTTACACAGGGTTAGTGTCTCTTACACAGGGTTAGTGTCTTTTACACAGTCAGTGTCTCTTACACAGGGTTAGTGTCTCTTACACAGGGTTAGTGTCTCTTACACAGGGTTAGTAGTGTCTCTTACACAGGGTTAGTGTCTCTTACACAGGGTTAGTAGTGTCTCTTACACAGGGTTAGTAGTGTCTCTTACACAGGGTTAGTAGTGTCTCTTACACAGGGTTAGTGTCTTTTACACAGGGTTAGTGTCTTTTACACAGTCAGTGTCTCTTACACAGGGTTAGTGTCTCTTACACAGGGTTAGTGTCTCTTACACAGGGTTAGTGGTGTCTTTTACAGGGTTAGTGTCTTTTACACAGATAGAGTCTTTTACACAGTTAGTCTTTTACACAATTAGTGTCTTTTACACAGTTAGTGTCTTTTACACAGTCAGTGTCTCTTACACAGTCAGTGTCTCTTACACAGTCAGTGTCTCTTACACAGTCAGTGTCTCTTACACAGTCAGTGTCTCTTACACAGTCAGTGTCTCTTACACAGTCAGTGTCTCTTACACAGGGTTAGTGTCTCTTACACAGTCAGTGTCTCTTACACAGTCAGTGTCTCTTACACAGTCAGTGTCTCTTACACAGGGTTAGTGGTGTCTTTTACAGGGTTAGTGGTGTCTTTTACACAATTAGTGTCTTTTACACAGTTAGTCTTTTACACAATTAGTGTCTTTTACACAATTAGTGTCTTTTACACAGTTAGAGTCTTTTACACAGTTAGAGTCTTTTACACAGTTAGAGTCTTTTACACAGTTAGAGTCTTTTACACAGTTAGAGTCTTTTACACAGTTAGAGTCTTTTACACAGTTAGAGTCTTTTACACAATTAGAGTCTTTTACACAGTTAGTGTCTTTTACACAGTTAGTGTCTTTTACACAGTTAGTGTCTTTTACACAGTTAGTGTCTTTTACACAGTTAGTGTCTTTTACACAGTTAGTGTCTTTTACACAGTTAGTGTCTTTTACACAGGGTTAGTGTCTCTTACACAGTCAGTGTCTTTTACACAGTCAGTGTCTTTTACACAATTGTAGTGAACTTCTAATTGTTAAAGGTGATTACTTTGGTATCACTAAAATAATTAGTCCTACTGCTGTGGGTTTTGATATTTAATATTGTCTCCACTGAAACTTTACAGTAAACTAATACTAATAACTATGAGGCACCAAAAATGATTAAAACAGCATCATCATACAGAGAGTTTCTATTCTGTCAGCATGACTCTGACCTGTGGAAGGATGGTGAGGCGAAATGACTGGCTAGTGTTGGTTGCTCTGAGGTAGACTGAGATTTTAGGGAAGAATCCCCACGGTGACTCGCCCTTCAGCCAGCAAGCCAGCTTGGTCCCAGAGAAGAACCCAGAGGAGAAGTCCTGGATCTGGATCAGAAGAATATGGTGTTTTATACGTCTAAGACATTGAGGCTTTCAATGTAATTTGAGACACTGGTTTTCACACGTAAAGCCACATTGACATATCGTACTATAGACATGTGTGTGACGGCCTCCACGACAGCGTCAAACACTTTCTCAGGAAGACGCAGTAACGTTGTCCCGCTGTCCACGATGGCTTTATCTGAATTATACTTGGGGGGGAGGGGGGGGGGGGACAAAAAAAAAAAAAACACGTACAGAATTTAGTCAAGGACGGTCAAGAAGCAGACAAAAGCTGCCTTCTCTATTCTCAGGACTTCATAAACACACCGAGCTCACATTAACACAACAGGTAATTCAGTGCAGTGTTCGCTTCAGTCTCTGTAGCCTTGGACAGAACAATCACAGCCAATCATTTCAGAAGAAAAATCATTTGAGTTTTTTATAAGGTGACATAATCGGTTTCTCCCTCATGCTTTCTCGGCTGGATTTGTTCAAGCACAGGAACAAACTGAGAGAGAAAGGGAGGAAACCTAGATATTCTTACAGCATGAAGTGACTTACCTCCCTGCAGTCCAGGTTCAGATTCTCACCTCCAACTTCCAGTTTCAAGACCTCGACTTGGTAATACCACTCCTGCAGGATGGGAGTATACCACATTGAGCCACGGTACAGCGTTGGTTCGAGTCCTCCCATGATCTTATACATGTGAAAACAGAAATGACAATAAGGAAGATTTATTACATATTACGATTTAACCTTGCCTTAAAAAAACCCTAGAACTGATTTAATACACAGCTGGAGTATCGAGCTCCGATCCTGCCATGGACCACATCAGCATTTCTGTTTAATGATTTAAGACTCTTCATTTTAATTATTCACTCATTCATTCATTTCCTACCGCTTATCCGAACTTCTCGGGTCACGGGGAGCCTGTGCCTATCTCAGGCGTCATCGGGCATCGAGGCAGGATACACCCTGGACGGAGTGCCAACCCATCACAGGGCACACACACACACTCTCATTCACTCACACACACACACTCACACACTATGGACAATTTCCCAGAGATGCCAATCAACCTACCATGCATGTCTTTGGACCGGGGGAGGAAACCGGAATACCCAGAGGAAACCCCGAGGCACGGGGAGAACATGCAAGCAGAACAATTCAGCTCATGTTTGGAGACTGTGTATGAGCTCCAGAACAATGTGAAGCACGGTGATGGGAGCATCATGATATGGAGATGTTTCTTCCCTTCAAAGGGAAAATCACTGATGCTTTTAATTCACAGTGTAACTGAATCGGCTGTTGGTCTGACTGATGACCTCCATGTTAGGCTGTATGTTCACTTAATAGACGTATTCTATGGACTCCTACATGAAAATCTCTGCACACCTTCGGACACCACTGATCATTTTATTACAAGAGTGAGAAACAACACACACACACACACACACACACACACACACACACACACACACACACACACACACACACACACACGGGGTAACAATTTCATTGGTGCATTTTTATGGAATTTTAAGGGAAGATGAGAGAGAAGTGCAAATCTGCATGTTATATCTAATTTGGATCAGCTTTGTGTGAACAGGAGACACTCGTGAAGTTGTGTTTTGTTGTGTTCTGTAGTCCATGATTATTGTAGTGAGAAAGAGAGAGAGAGAGAGAGAGAGAGAGAGAGAGACATTCTGATGAGGTGGGAGGGGAAACTAGAGCACAGATTCATATCATCCATCTGCTCATCTCAACAGGTGAAACAGCCGCCTCCACTTTAAACACTTCCATATTGCTAACAGACCGTGCGCTCAGCTGGAGGCTCTCTGTAGCTTAATTAGCCACTCACTAACGAGATGCACTCTCCTCTGTGTGTGTGTGTGTGTGTGTGTGTGTGTGTGTGTCGTGGAGCTGCACTAAGGCACATGGGGACTCAGCGAGCTCTCATGTTTCTTTAAGATGCAGCTGGTGAATCTCATCTGCCCTTGAGGGCTTTTAGTTTATATGATTTCGGGCAGCAGGATAATTTGATCCTTGTGATAAAATCCAACCCACTCATGGCTTATTAGTGTTCAAACCTGGCCTCGAGGAATCGTGTGGCGTGGAGACGCTCTACTTCAGGTTGGGATTGTGCAGAATGCTGCCAGATGTTCTGGTCAGCATGATGATGATGATGATGATGATGATGCTAAAATAGTTTAACACTGTATATATGTACACATCACTGTGTTTTATTCCTTTTATTTCACAGCAGCTCTGGGGACCTCTGGTGGCTCGGGGCCCAAATATATATATATATATATATACACACACACACACTTCTTATAGTTAGCAGCACAGTAGCTTAGTGCCAGATGTTCATGATGATTTAGGAGACTGTAGATTAGTTCAGATTGTCTTTTGTTTTTATATTTCTCTATTTTATTATACAATTTTACAATGTTTGTCTTTGTAAACTTGAAATGTAAAAAAAGAAAAGTAGTTTGAAAATGTTTCGATAAAATATTACACACTGAAATCTGAAGAAATGAAATACATCAACACCGATCGTCATCATTCAGTTCCTCACGGCGCCTCCCAGTGGGCGTCGTTTACCACATGAAAGCATTTGTTTGTAGGAGCCTTTACGAAAACCCCATAATCAAGAATTAATAAATAAAAGAAATTTGCCCCTACGTTTTTCTGGGTGTTTAAATGTATGCATTAGTAGAATTATTCATGTAAACTTTGACAGTTCAGATGTTATAGTTTGTATAAACTGCAGTTCATCATTTCAGTAGCTAAATTTTATATTATAGTTTTTTGTATTTTTAGTTAAAATTTAAATAATCCACTGTGAAAGTTTTCATATTGATGCCATTATCTAACAAATATAAAGGCAACAAAAAAAAAATCAGTGAATTTGTCCAATGTTGGGATTTAGATGTGTATTAGAACTGGTTGGTAATTTATTAGAGCTCTTATGCAGGTTTAACCTGGACTTGTGCCAGATGTTCCCAGCTGCTCCGGCTGTTGCAGATCAGTGTAAATACAGCAGCATGTAGTTGCATGGATGAGCAAAAACTCACCAAACTCCCATCTGCTGGTTTTGTGGCAGTGCTGGTGGAGAATCCCGCTCCACACATCTGGAGAGAGAAAACATCTGGGATGCCGATCTGCTTCACTAGAGAGTCAAAAAAGGGCTCCACAGATGAGTCTGGCTGAGAGAAAGAACAACAGAGAGATTTGATTCAATTTGATTTGGTTGTGATGCACAATTATCATGCAGCAAAATCTGCTCTGTGAAGTGGAAATAAGGAATGTCACAAATATTAAATCCTACATTGCTCAAATTTAAAGGAAATAAACTTTATTTCTTATAACAGGCTTTTAACAGAACAACACTAGTAACTAATGCCTTCACATCCTGCGCTGGATTCTGCGACGCTGCAGGTTATAAATCTGTAATTTAACACTAAAACAACGGCCACACCTTGGAACAGTTCGGTTACGACGTCATGCCACAGACCAGGCTGCTGTTAAACAAACACACATCGACACGCCACAGAAAAAACACTTCCTTCATTTGTCTTACCCGAGCTAGTAAGGGGTATGCCAGTCCTAGGATGCCCTGCCAGTTGATGCCAGGGAGGAAGAAGCCGTCCGAGGTTAAGATAGCAGCGATGTTGATCAAAATGGTGCCGTTGGGGCCTTGAGGGATGGTGATGAAGTCGGAGCCCAGATCTCCCTGCCAGTCACCCTGAGTGTATCTGACTGACACAGACCTGCCAGTTGTTCTGTACGTACTGGAGCTGAGGAGCAGATCATACAGGCTTCAGATTAGAGCTTCTGCCCATCTATTACATCACCTGCAGCATAAATGTGAGGTGCAAACAGGGTTTTAAGCCTGAGGGTGCATTTACATTTACGGCATTTGGCAGACGTCCTTCTCCAGAGCGACTCCCAGGTGCTTTGGAGTTTATATCAATGAACACAGAGATACTGGTCTGAACCACCAGGGAGGAAATACAGCAACTGGTTTTTACTGAAGTTTTTAAGTGTTAGTTTAAAGTCTGTTCGAATCCAACACTGGACTGTCCCTAGTGTGGCAGGTGAGAACAAGGTGACTTGGGTGTGGATCAAGTGTCCGACTCAAATGTCAGTTTTTCAGTTAGAACTTGAAACCATCATTTACTGCAAATGTCTGGTTTGGTGCAACCATCAAACTCCACAGTAGTGTGTTTGTGTTCAGAGTAGAACAAATACACATGCAGGTGCAGCTGCTTTAAAGGAACATCGTTACAGGAAAGAGTTTCACGGCTCTCACACCAGTCACACCAGTCACACCAGTCATGTGGCTCTCACACCAGTCACGTGGCTCTCACACCAGTCATGTGGCTCTCACACCAGTCACGTGGCTCTCACACCAGTCACACTAGCCACACGGCTCTCACACCAGTCACGTGGCTCTCACACCAGTCACGTGGCTCTCACACCAGTCACGTGGCTCTCACACCAGTCACGTGGCTCTCACACCAGTCATGTGGCTCTCACACCAGTCACGTGGCTCTCACACCAGTCACGTGGCTCTCACACCAGTCACGTGGCTCTCACACCAGTCACGTGGCTCTCACACCAGTCACGTGGCTCTCACACCAGTCACGTGGCTCTCACACCAGTCACGTGGCTCTCACACCAGTCACACTAGCCACACGGCTCTCACACCAGTCATGTGGCTCTCACACCAGTCACGTGGCTCTCACACCAGTCATGTGGCTCTCACACCAGTCACGTGGCTCTCACACCAGTCACACCAGCCACACGGCTCTCACACCAGTCACGTGGCTCTCACACCAGTCACGTGGCTCTCACACCAGTCACGTGGCTCTCACACCAGTCACGTGGCTCTCACACCAGTCACACCAGCCACACGGCTCTCACACCAGTCATGTGGCTCTCACACCAGTCATGTGGCTCTCACACCAGTCATGTGGCTCTCACACCAGTCACGTGGCTCTCACACCAGCCACACGGCTCTCACACCAGTCATGTGGCTCTCACACCAGTCATGTGGCTCTCACACCAGTCACGTGGCTCTCACACCAGTCATGTGGCTCTCACACCAGTCATGTGGCTCTCACACCAGTCACGTGGCTCTCACACCAGTCATGTGGCTCTCACACCAGTCACGTGGCTCTCACACCAGCCACACGGCTCTCACACCAGTCATGTGGCTCTCACACCAGTCATGTGGCTCTCACACCAGTCATGTGGCTCTCACACCAGTCATGTGGCTCTCACACCAGTCACGTGGCTCTCACACCAGCCACACGGCTCTCACACCAGTCATGTGGCTCTCACACCAGTCATGTGGCTCTCACACCAGTCATGTGGCTCTCACACCAGTCACGTGGCTCTCGCACCAGTCACGCGGCTCTCGCACCAGTCACGCGGCTCTCACACCAGTCATGTGGCTCTCACACCAGTCACGCGGCTCTCACACCAGTCACGCGGCTCTCACACCAGTCACGCGGCTCTCACACCAGTCACGCGGCTCTCACACCAGTCACGCGGCTCTCACACCAGTCACGCGGCTCTCACACCAGTCACGCGGCTCTCACACCAGTCACGCGGCTCTCACACCAGTCACACCAGTTATAATTATCATAAAGACAGTGAGAAAAAGGGACGTGATCTTACACAGCTCTGTTGAAGTATGCTGAAACGTAGGCATGTGGTGCAGCAGCTACAGCAAAGTTACTGCTCCCAGTGTCCACCAGTATATTCAGCTGAAAGCACAAACAAACCAACAGTGAGCATTGTGATAAATATGAGGAATCATTTGCTGACTCGTAATTGAATTGTATGTATTTTACAGCACGCTCTGTTTATTTCTTCTTAATTCGTCTATTTGAACTCTTTAGTTTATGTCCTTGTTACCACAGGAGGACATTCTTCATACCAAAATGTCCTCCTGCGGTAACAGGGACATAAAGACATGTCATTGTTTGTGACCTCAGCAACATGAGTACAATATGACAGAAAGTCCTAGACGTGTTGGACGTGTCTTCACTTTACAGTTTAAACTAAGAATCTGTGCAGGTTGAAACAAAGCTTAAGACTCGTATAAAGAGATGAAGGACAAACTGATGATAACTTTATTATATTTAAATTTACAAACTCAATCTTTATCTTACTCACATTGTGAGGACCTTCTACTGACCTAATAATTAATCCATCTAAAAAGCAGCAGATTTTCAGATAAACAAACCAAAAAAGTTAATAGATAAAGACACAAAATTCAAAAAGGTCAGATATTCATCTCCCTGTGGAGACGTTTGATTGTCATAGACAGACAGACAGACAGACAGACAGACACACACACACACACACACACACACACACACACACACAGACAGACAGACAGACAGACACACACACACAGACAGACACACACACAGACACACACGCGCGCACACACACGCGCACACAGACACACACACGCGCACACAGACACACACACGCGTACACAGACACACACACGCGCACACAGACACACACACGCGCACACAGACACACACACGCGCACACAGACACACACACGCGCACACAGACACACACACGCGCACACAGACACACACACGCGCACACAGACACACACACGCGCACACAGACACACACACGCGCACACAGACACACACACGCGCACACAGACACTGACACACACACACACACTGACACACACACACACTGACACACACACACTGACACACACACACCTAATGATCTAAACACTGCTCAAATTTTCCAACACACTAACAATCAAGCTACTGTGAAAATCCCATTCAGGGACTCTGCTGGCACACCCCCCTCCCTCCCTCCCTCCCTCCCCCTACACACACATGCTACTGTTTTGGCAGACGCATGCACGCAAGCCACAGCAGTCAGAATAATGTTGTCTGAGCAGCAGCTCAACGAGGGAGAACTAATGAGATAACGGAGCAGTGCCATCTTGCCGAGTGGGCAGAGGGGCCATTACAGACATTCCTCATCGTTAACTCCATCATAATAAACCCACTGACTCTGAGCTCCGCTACGCCGCCAACATCTCCCATTGTCCCATTTCAAATCAGTTAAGCACTTCAACGCCGCCGCTCATTTTAATGGCTTATTATCTCAATCAAACCGTACGGAGAGGGAAAATAAAAATGCTGATTTTATTCAAGTGACGGTGACGTAATGAAGAACATTTGTTTATCTACAACGTCTTCACTCAATAAATGAGTTTTTCTTAATAACCCTGCAGCTATTTGCTTATGTGTCTTTTAATTAGTTTCCTTAGTTCCGAGTGTTTGCAGTGAAACTGCTGTGTAAAAGAATCCAAAGGTTTAAGATGAAGCTAGCTTTGGCATGTTCGCACGTTTCGGCCCATTGAGGAACGCATCCATTTCCCACATTTTGCGGGTTGAACTTCACACATACGAGGCTCTGGTTTCCATCAGTGTTCACTCACATCGAACAAATGCTCTGCAGATCTGCGTCTTCTGAACAGTTAATACACAGAAGTATCTTCACCTGTTTGTTCCACAAACACAATGGGAATCGACTTATCGAACATTTTGAATCAGTATAAACAAATTATTTTATCATCGCAAGTAGGAAATGAGTCGAGACTCCGAGTGTGAGACCGGTGTTTTTCCCCTCTGTTGGAATAAACTTGCACAAAATTAGTGGTGAAAGATCACGGCTTCATATTTTAGTTTATGAACAAATCCCGTCACCAATTCTTCAACTCCCGAGTATCTACTTTCATATGAAAAAATACATCCATTTAACTCTGACTTCTCTTGGATGGTGTCTCCATTCCTCCATTCCTCTCTTACCTAATGTTCCTCTGATCCCCGTCCCTATCCTCTCCTCTTCATCCTCCCACTCCAGCGCTTTTGCACGCTAGGCTAATCGGCCCGCATCAAGATGCCTTGGCTAATTGTCAGGTGCTCTCTGTCACCGTTCATGCATCTGTTACCTGTTTGTAACAATTAGCAGATGCGAGCCACTCCAGCCGTCGCCTCGGCAGACCTCGACGGATTCGACAATTAGTGTCTTGTTTAAAAAGCCGGGTGTCAATTAACATAAGTACCGTTAATTATGTATCCATTGAGCTTCTTGGATTGGGTTTTAAACACTCGCATCATTCGGGGTCAGTCTGTCTAGTCATCTGAGGAGGAGATGAGAGGAGTGAGAGGAGATAATGAAGACTTCACACAGAGCAGCACAGACAGAGCAATCAGCAAATCATGATCTAGTTGAACTGCGTTCACGTGTCGTGGAGATCATAAGAAAATCACATGGTAGCCTGAGCTCATGGTCTTGTGGGATGACGAGGAAAGAATTGGAGGAAAAGGAAGAGGGAACTTTGTGACAAAGGGAACATTATTTTGTAAGTTTATATAAAATGTTCTGTACTGCAACCTTATGGCTGATAAAGAGGTGATATAAATAAAATGCAGTCTTTATTTTATGTAACAATTTAAAAAAAGCAGACATCTTATCAAAGACAATGTGCTACAGAATTTTAAATGATTCACTGAATCGTTTCTGTCCAACTCTCAGCCTGCTTTGCACAAAGGCCACTCAGGCGTCAGTTGTGTCCTCGTTGAGACATCCATCATCTGGAGCTTGACATCTTTTTGGTTTCATCTGATGGCTGATGTCATGGTCCATACAGCATTTATGGGATCTCAACCATGAGATGTATTAAGAGGGTTACACAAAAGTTTAAAAATATTAGCTATACCATAGAACCCAAGGAAGTGTAGAAAATGGTGAACCACAAGGACATTAGAAAGAACAGGAAATGTCTTATGAGGGAGCTTTAACAGCAACTTTAATAGTGCTGCAGAAATATCTGGCAAGTATCTGGTCATGGGACAATCTCTCTCTTACTGTCTTGTATTACTGAAGCCCTTTCTTACAAAATACATAAAATCATACATGCATACATAAACACAACCTGTATATTACCCCATGAACACTCTACCTGGTGAAACATGCTTGTGGCAGCATCATCATTTACAAAACATGGATTTATTTCAACTTTATTGAAATATTTTCATTCACGGGAAAGGAAAGTGAAAGCCTTCTTTTGTCTACATATATTCTACATTCAGGCTGTTTTTTGCTGTCATTTTATAAGCAGCACAATGGATTTATGATCTAGGTCCTTATTGTGTTTTTAATCCTTGCGTTTAAAGCACACGCTTGTTCACTATATTAATCATTAAAAAAACACTTGCACCAAAAGTAATCTCATCGTCTACAAGTAACACACACAACACAGAGGTGTGTGGTGAATAATCCATTTCCGGTGAACATGTTCCCTTTGGTCGTAATCTCAGTCAGCTGCCTGCCTGGTAATCATGTGAACTCATGTGAGCTCCAGCTTTCAGGCCCACAGCAGACATATGAAGGAAAGTCTTGGTCTCCCTTGTGTTACCCAAGGGGTACAATTATAGTTTCTCAAATCACATGCTGCACCATGCTACCCTCAATACCACAAAGCCATGTTCGTATTTCTTTTTCACATCCTGTCTACACAAGGCTTCAGAGAACCGCAGCATCTGAAATCTCTGCTTGGTTCATGGACTAGATATTTTGTGTTACTCGACTGAGTGCTAAATAAAATAAACTAGAAACTGCATTAGAGAGAAAAAATAAGCAGGTTGCTTTATAAGACAACGATACTTCAGATTTCGGCGGCAAACCTTCCAAAACAACGTACATGTGAATTTTAGACCTCGAGAAATTATAACAAACAAATCAACGTAGTTAAATTGGCTAATAATTTATCTCCAGCTTTGCTGTTAAAAATTCTCCAAATTGATGTCGATTGGCTTACAACAAGGCAAAAGAACATAACTCCATGTTTTAAAAAGATAACTGGTGATGGGAAAATAAATTCATTATAGTTCCTAAATATCCTAATAAATCTTTGTATAAGGTTATGAAAGTTTCAATACAGGATGAGACAAGTAGCACTTAAGAACACTAGATATTAATATAACTGTAATTATAAAGAAACATAACAGAAATACAGCTTTCTGATGTTTACAAGCAGATTTACAAGCAGATGTGAGATGATGTTCTTCAGAGACACAAACAGCCTGATGTTAATGTTCTGCTGGTTAATGCTCCTGATTCCTACAGTAATGCTGTGGGGTCTGTGATATTTCATTAAAAATGATAACAGTGGTGAATTTCACCTATAATTATTAAGTTAGATGTATTATTTAGAACGTATTATCAGTACAGATGTCTGGTCATACTGTATATAACCAATGAACCAAAAAAAAAAAAACCTCGAAAGCGTGTAGACCTGAAGGGCAGTTTGAACTTAATGTGTTCAGTGCAAAATATTATAATAAAAACCACTTACTGTCTGTCCTGGTGTCCCGATGTCCATCTGTAAGTAATAACCCCGACCAGAGTCCCCTTCTAAATTGTCCACCATGTTTAAGAAGTTCACGTTTCCAGCTGGATCTAACGCGAAAGACAAACCGTCTCCAGACGCGCTCTGGTTTCTCTTTAACGAACTGAGCTCCAGAAGCACAGACGAGTTCAACTTTCCACTAAACATCTTCAGAGGGACTCGATAAAGTGACTGTGAGCTCCAAAACCAGAGACACACCAGCGGCAAGCTGCGGACACACATCATAACAAAGCGCTAAATCCTGCTGGTGGGACAGAGAGAAGATCAAACTCGGTTCAGAAGACAAAGTGGTGCCGTGTTCCTCTCGCCCATGTCTGACCCTTCTGAGTAATTAGTGATGAGATGTTAGACAAGTCCTGGAGAAGCTGCACGGAATAACACGAGAACAACAGCTCCAAAGCGCACTGGAGAACTTCCTGAAGTCCATCTGACGGATGTGACGATTAAGAAGCTCTGCCTCAAAAACTGCATGGATCTGAACGAGTGACTCAGAATCAGGGCAGTTTTCTGCCTCATTAGTAAGTAGATTGTATAATAATGATAATTATATCAGTGAAGCAAAATGTGACGATTTTATTAATGTCGTTTTGTTGAAACTTGTGATATGTTTTATATATTTATTCATGTTACATTAAAAAAAGTCGAGATATTTGTTTACACATTTAATTGTGTTAAAAATGATTATATTTAATACAGTTACAGTTACCTTTAAACATACATCACTATATTACTGGTCCAGTTCCACTCATCATTTGTGGTGTTCAGAAATTAAATAATAGCTAATAAAAAAATGGGAAAAAATTATTTTCAGTCACAAATTCCACATGTTAAACATCTGGCGGATCAACAGACCAGGCACATGGAGTCAAACCTATTAGGAAACTATAATCAGAACTAATCAGAAAAATATAATTAGAATAAAACAATCAGGATAACATACAAGATACAATGGATTTGTAAAGAGAGTGACAGAGTATGTAATTTACACTGTGAGTGAATTTAAAGTCCTGTCATACTGTGTGTGTGCCAGAATATGACTGAGTACAGGTGTGTGTGTGTGTGTGTGTGTGTGTGTGTGTGTGTGTGTGTGTGTGTGTGTGTGTGTGTGTGTGTGTGATTAGTTTTCCGCTGAGAGAGTTTAGGTGTTGAGGTCATTTCCATAGGCCAAACTGTGGACTGGGAAGTGTAGCTCCAGACCAATGTCATTCCTTCACTGTCATGACATCATCTTATCTGATGTGTCCACAATGCTGATCTTATATAAACATTAACATGCCCCAAAAGCAAATTTACTTTTAGCAGGCTAGTGTTGGCGTTCATTTGCATTGTGCAGTTATATATAACCATGTTCAAGCTACTGGTTGCATAAATAATAAAGATTGCCAACATTGGTTGTTGTGAGCATAAGTAACCTGCCAGATATGATGCTAGTCAACAACAACCACAGACTACATTCGTTGGACTAAATGTAAATCTTTCATTCACTCATCCTTTGAAAGTAAAGTCAACTTGTCCAGTATAAGCCTGGATCCATCTGGTCAGCACATTGGAACAAGCTTATTGCAATGGCAGGTAGTTCCCCCAGTCCTTTGATGAGTTGATGAGTATAAAGGATCTCCTACAAAAAAGTAAGATCCCACGTCTGAATACTGGTTGGGGTTGGAAAGTTGTCAGACCCTAAGTTTATAACTCATTATAGCCATGGGCGTAAATCCCGGGGGGGACGGGGGGGACATGTCCCCCCCCAAACGTGTGTTGTCCCCCCCCCCCAAAAAAAATATATTTAAAAAATATCGCACTCTCTATTGCGAAAAATATATGTATGTATACCTAAATAATTGTGTAAGTAGAAAAAAAAAAACAACGCAAAAAATGCATTCAGAAACAGTTGAGTTCCCCCCTCCCCTTCCTCACAGTGGTTTGACCCTCCCCCTCCCCTTCCTCACAGTGGTTTGACCCACTGCGTGCTTTCCCAATCATCTCACCTAGTCTGCACACAGGTGCGCGGCTGCGGCGCAATTAATGTTAAACTCCATTAAGTCGGGGATTAAATTCCCTTTAAATAAAGCGAGTCTCTTTAATGTAGTTGATGCAGACATTCATAAATTAGTTGCGGCAAAAATGCTGATTACGGATGTAATTTTCCATGAATCTGCTATATTAGTGATTAAAATATGACTTATCTAGTTAACTTTAGCTTGTTTAAAATAGCTAGTTAACGTTAGCTTGTTTACAATAACTAGTTAACGTTAACTTGTTTACAATAGCTAGTTAACGTTAGCTTGTTTACAATAACTAGTTAACGTTAACTTGTTTACAATAGCTTGTTAACGTTAGCTTGTTTACAATAGCTAGTTAACGTTAGCTTGTTTACAATAGCTAGTTAACGTTAGCTTTTTACAATAACTAGTTAACGTTAGCTTGTTTACAATAGCTAGTTAACGTTAGCTTGTTTACAATAGCTTGTTAACGTTAGCTTGTTAACGTTAGCTTGTTTACAATAGCTAGTTAACGTTAGCTTGTTTACAATAACTAGTTAACGTTAGATTGTTTACAATAACTAGTTAACGTTAGCTTGTTTACAATAGCTAGTTAACGTTAGCTTGTTTACAATAACTAGTTAACGTTAGCTTGTTTACAATAGCTAGTTAACGTTAGCTTGTTTACAATAGCTAGTTAACGTTAGCTTGTTTACAATAGCTAGTTAACGTTAGCTTGTTTACAATAGCTAGTTAACGTTAGCTTGTTTACAATAGCTTGTTAACGTTAGCTTGTTTACAATAGCTTGTTAACGTTAGCTTGTTTACAATAGCTAGTTAACGTTAGCTTGTTTACAATAGCTAGTTAACGTTAGCTTGTTTACAATAGCTAGTTAACGTTAGCTTTTTACAATAACTAGTTAACGTTAGCTTGTTTACAATAGCTAGTTAACGTTAGCTTGTTTACAATAGCTTGTTAACGTTAGCTTGTTAACGTTAGCTTGTTTACAATAGCTAGTTAACGTTAGCTTGTTTACAATAACTAGTTAACGTTAGATTGTTTACAATAACTAGTTAACGTTAGCTTGTTTACAATAGCTAGTTAACGTTAGCTTGTTTACAATAACTAGTTAACGTTAGCTTGTTTACAATAGCTAGTTAACGTTAGCTTGTTTACAATAGCTAGTTAACGTTAGCTTGTTTACAATAACTAGTTAACGTTAGCTTGTTTACAATAGCTAGTTAACGTTAGCTTGTTTACAATAGCTTGTTAACGTTAGCTTGTTTACAATAGCTTGTTAACGTTAGCTTGTTTACAATAGCTAGTTAACGTTAGCTTGTTTACAATAGCTAGTTAACGTTAGCTTGTTTACAATAACTAGTTAACGTTAGATTGTTTACAATAACTAGTTAACGTTAGCTTGTTTACAATAGCTAGTTAACGTTAGCTTGTTTACAATAACTAGTTAACGTTAGCTTGTTTACAATAGCTAGTTAACGTTAGCTTGTTTACAATAACTAGTTAACGTTAGCTTGTTTACTTGCTTGTTACATAGTGCACTGTAACTAACACGCCAAAGCCGTTTCCCACACAGTGTTTTATTTAGGACGACTTGGCATAATGTTAACTTAACATTAACGGCCACAATTAGCATATTGTTTAGCATATTTACTAAATGAGCACTGTGCTACGTCCGAACTGACCTCACTGTATTTTTTGTATAATCAATTTCTATTCTGTTCTTAAGTGTCTTAATTAATTTTAAACCTTTTTTAATTACTTGTTTTTATTGTTGTGATTATTTTTTTTTTTATCATAGTTTTACTTTCTTTATGTAAAGCACTTTGAATTACCATTGTGTATGAAATGTGCTACAGTATAAATAAACTTGCCTTGCAGAAACTAGATAAAATGACGGAGAAAAGTAAAATTTGAACCTGCGACAAACTTTGAAAATAACCGCAATGACACGTCTCCATGCTACAATAATAACGATAAAAGCAAAGTTTTTCACTGTGGGGACATACAGTGTCTTTATAAGTACAATTTGACTGTATTATTTGTGTCCCCCCTTCAAAAATTGCTCATGAGAAATTTTATATTTATTGTCCCCTGTTAAAGGAAATTTACGCCCATGATTATAGCCTTATATCCGCTCAGTCACAAGAACACCCCTGATGCAAACTCCTGATGTAGAGCTGCTAAAGAATTTTCTTGACTGTTCATACGTCATCATTCCTTGTCTTTATTAATGGCTCTGCAGGTGTTGGTTATATTTTGTTCTGTTATATTTAGTGCTCAGACTTCTGCCAGTAGTAAGAGAGCACAATATCTGTCTATTTAGAGCTTGTACGTGGAGCCGATCACCTAATCAATGAGCTACACTGTGGCCTGCCAGTGCTTTTATCTGAACAATCTATTCAGCTGCTCTGGCATTTTGTATCCGATGCCTGTTCTCTGTTAGATGCAAAAAATTGATCAGATTAGCAAAAAAAAAAAAAAAAAGCAGGCTCACATACTTGTTGTGCAAACAGGCAACATTAGTCTTGACTGGAGCTAGAGAAGCACCAGAAGGCCCTGGTTTCATTGCATATGTCCACCAATATGGATTGTTTCAACCATGCACGGTGTCATGAATAAACCACACTGGTGGGGATTTGTCCTATATTCTATCTTAGATATCTGCTGAGAGATTGATGGCTGCTGGAATGGCTGCAGTGATTGGAGTGATTGCTGACATGCAAGTAGCAGTAACTAATTCCTGGTGAGAGGGAGGAGCAAAACGACCTCGCTAACATACTGGTACGTATTCAGTTAATCTGGTGAAACCATCTATGACTTAGTGACAATGGCAGGTATGTGGCCACGCCAACCTTCTTGAATGAACTCTGAAATGATTAAGCATCAGCTTCAATCTTAGTAGAGCTAATACTAATCCACTCTTACACAAGTCTATGAGAGGTAATTACTGCGTGAATTAATCCGACTGTAGAACTATTATTCAGAGTACATTTAGATTTTTAGGGCAGAATGTAGTCACAAGATTTTACTAAGATAATCGGGCAGATACAAAGATCATCAATCACAATATTATTGACACATACAAGTGTTGAACAATGACCCCTGGTAGTAAGAACAGATGTAATAGAACTACACATTAAGTAAACTCTTTCTTTCTTTCTTTCTTTCTTTCTTTCTTTCTTTCTTTCTTTCTTTCTTTCTTTCTTTCTTTCTAATGGTATACTGGACAATTAAATATCAGTAGCTGTTCACTATTAGAGAATCTGTGTCTCTATTAATAAATACCTTAAAATAGCCAATAGACCCTGCAACATACTGTATACAGCAGATTTCTACCCCTGCTCCCAAAATGGATTTCCCCTTCTTGCCATACATAAAAAGGCCACAGGAGGGCCATGTACTTTAATATCATGGCGTTGCTCCTTTAGAAACCCTAAATGCATGGTTTAGTAAATAAAGCGGATTAGTAAAATACCCAGGCTCACATGCATGTTGTGCAAAAAAAAGCTTCACATCTGATGAAAGTCCTGATTGGAGCCACTGATGAAGAGAAGACAGATTTTTCTGAACACTTTGTTCTTTTTCACACTAAAGCCAAGTCTTGTTACCATCCAAGCTTAGATTTCACACGTCACATGATCCAACAGCATATTGTCTACATTTACATTAAAATTATTTACCTTGACTGTACAGTAGGGACATGAGAGATGGACAGGATGGTATAAAATATTAAGGAACATACACAGACATTAGTTTATATATATATATTATTATATATAATATATATATATTACTACAGAATTCAGCTTTACAGTAGTATCATTTTTTACTATGAACACTTACTACACAATGATACTACTGTAAAGCTGAATTCTGTAGTAATATATATATATTATTATATATAATATATATATATTACTACAGAATTCAGCTTTACAGTAGTATCATTTTTTATTATGAACACTTACTACACTATACTACACTATACACTATACTACACTATACACTACAGTATACTAAACTATAATACACTTACTACACTACTACACTATACACTATACTACACTATACAATATACTACACTATACACTATACTACACTATACTACACTATACACTATACTACACTATACTACACTATACTATACTACACTATACAATATACTACACTATACACTATACTACACTATACTACACTATACACTATACTACACTATACTACACTATACTATACTACACTATACAATATACTACACTATACACCACTATACTACACTATACTATACTATACTACACTATACAATATACTACACTATACACTATACTACACTATACTACACTATATACTATACTATACTACACTATACAATATACTACACTATACACTATACTACACTATACTACACTATACACTATACTACACTATACACTATACTACACTATACTACACTATACACTATACTACACTATACAATATACTACACTATACTACACTATACTACACTATACTACGCTATACACTATACTACACTATACACCACTATACTACACTATACACCACTATACTACACTATACACTATACTACACTATACAATATACTACACTATACACTATACTACACTATACTACACTATACACTATACTACACTATACAATATACTACACTATACACCACTATACTACACTATACACCACTATACTACGCTATACACTATACTACACTATACACCACTATACAAGATACTACACTATACTACACTATACAAGATACTACACTATACACCACTATACTACACTATACACCACTATACTACGCTATACACTATACTACACTATACACCACTATACAAGATACTACACTATACAAGATACTACACTATACTACACGACACTATACTACTCTATACAAGATACTACACTATACTACACTATACACTATACTACTCTATACAAGATACTACACTATACACTATACTACACTATACACTATACTACTCTATACAAGATACTACACTATACACTATACTACACTACACACTACACTACACAATACTACATTATACTACACTATACTACACTATACACTATACTACTCTATACAAGATACTACACTATACACTATACTACACTACACACTACACTACACAATACTACATTATACTACACTATACATTACACTATACACTATACTACACTACACACTACACTACACTATACTACACTATACTACACTTTACTATGCTGTATTACATTATACTCCACTATACACTACACTATACACTATACTATACTACACTATACTACACTATACATTACACTATACACTATACTACACTATACTACACTACACACTACACTATACTACACTACATTATACTACACTATACATTACACTATACACTATACTATACTACACTATACTACACTTTACTATGCTATATTACATTATACTACACTATACACTATACTATACTACATTATACTACACTATACACTACACTATACACTACACTATACTACACTATACACTATACTACACTATACTACACAATACTACATTATACTACACTATACATTACACTATACACTATACTACACTATACTACACTTTACTATGCTATATTACATTATACTACACTATACACTATACTACATTATACTACACTATACATTACACTATACACTATACTATACTACATTATACTACACTATACACTACACTATACACTACACTATACACTATACTACACTATACATTACACTATACACTATACTACACTACACAATACTACATTATACTACACTATACATTACACTATACACTATACTACACTACACACCACACTACACTATACTACACTATACTACACTTTACTATGCTGTATTACATTATACTCCACTATACACTACACTATACACTATACTATACTACATTATACTACACTATACATTACACTATACACTATACTACACTACACACTACACTATACTACACTACATTATACTACACTATACATTACACTATACACTATACTACACTATACTACACTATACTACACTTTACTATGCTATATTACATTATACTACACTATACACTATACTATACTACATTATACTACACTATACACTACACTATACTACACTATACACTATACTACACTATACTACACAATACTACATTATACTACACTATACATTACACTATACACTATACTACACTATACTACACTTTACTATGCTATATTACATTATACTACACTATACACTATACTATACTACATTATACTACACTATACATTACACTATACACTATACTATACTACATTATACTACACTATACACTACACTATACACTATACTACACTATACATTACACTATACACTATACTACACTACACACTACACTACACTATACATTACACTATACTACACTACACACTACACTATACTACACTATACTACACTTTATTACGCTATATTACATTATTATACACTATACTATACTACATTATACTACACTATACACTACACTATACACTATACTACACTTTACTACGCTATACTACATTATACTACACTATACACTACACTATACACTATACTACACTTTACTACGCTATATTACATTATACTACACTATACACTACACTATACACTACACTATACACTATACTATACTGTAATCAGAAAGCTGTACCCAGTTGTACCCTACTACTAATTGAAATACTAAACCATCCCATAATGCTTATTTTAGTTGCAGTACATCTGTGTGGATCTTCCAAGCAATATTGTGTATTGTGTAATTACAGGCAGGGAAGTGGAGGTGCACAATCTGGGATTAAGCGGTGAGGGTGTTGGGTGAGCGCACTGTAATGACCTGTCCACATGTTTCTTCTCCAAAGCTTCTTCTCCAGCCTTGGCCTGTTTATATGAGGCAGATTGGGACATTGTTTGTTGCTGGTGATCAGAGCAGCAGTCCAAGTCTGACAGATTCTCTGAGACTCCACAGAAGGTGTCTGAGCTCTGTTATAGTCTAATGCCAAGTCTTGTGCTTGCCTGTGGTCTCTCTCTCTCTCTCTCTCTCTCTCTCTCTCTCTCTCTCTCTCTCTCTCTCTCTCTCTCTCTCTCTCTTTTACTCTCTCTCTCTCTTTTACTCTCTCTCTCTCTTTCTCTCTCCTTTTCTCTCTCTCTCCTTTACTCTCTCTCTC
The DNA here is from genome assembly GCF_022655615.1 of Tachysurus fulvidraco. Taxonomy (NCBI): domain Eukaryota; kingdom Metazoa; phylum Chordata; class Actinopteri; order Siluriformes; family Bagridae; genus Tachysurus; species Tachysurus fulvidraco. The sequence goes on from NC_062539.1 coordinate 18,350,871, forward strand.
TCTCTCTCTCTCTCTCTCTCTCTCTCTCTCTCTCTCTCTCTCTCTCTCTCTGCCTTGTATCTCTCAATTTGTTAATTCATTGCACTCATCTGAATGTTTATGGCTTCTCCTTAGGGGTTCTCAAGTCCCACAGTGTACAATATTGGCATGGCTTGCTAAATTAGGCTGAGTGAGAGTTTTTAGTGAGTGTGTTTAAAGATTAATCCAAAGAGATGTTTAACTCACAAATGGGTACAGAAAAAATAGCAATAAGCATTTTCTGAATGATGGTTTAATAATGATGGTACAGTAGCTCAGCTGTCAGACTCAGACACGTAACGTCCATTTGTGAAGGCAAATTCTTATATGGGTGTAAAATCAGCAGTCAGAGCAGAATGGTCAGACTGGTTTAAGCTCACTGGAAGTCTACAATAACTCGAATAAACACGAGACAGAAAACTTCTCAGTAAATAAGACATCGTGATCCTTGAGTTTAATGGGCTGCATGGGCACAGGCTCACTGAAACAAGATGGAAAAAAATGTCATCTTGTCTAATGAACCTTAATTTCCGCTGTGATTATTTAGGGTGCAAACTTGTTGTGTTTAATGTAAGCAGTTCAGACTGGTTGTAGTGGTGAAATGGTCTGGGGAGTTTTCTTGGTATGATCTGGACCCCTAACACCAATCGAGCATTGTTTGAATGTCACAGACTGTCTGAGCATCGTTGCTGTACTTGTTTTTTTTTGTTTGTGTGTGTGTGTGTGTGTGTGTGTGTGTGTGTGTGTGTGTGTGTGTGTGTGTGTGTGTGTGTGTGTGTGAAGCTATACCAATAGCTTAAATTTTCTTCCACCTGCCACAAACCTAGACTCTTATTATTATGACAGCTGAGCTTAACCTCATCTCACTTTCTCTCTCTCTCTCTCTCTCTCTCTCTCTCTCTCTCTCTCTCTCTCTCTCTCTCTCTCTCTCTCTCTCCCCTTGTGTGTGGGTGTTTTTCGAATGTCAGTAGCTGACATGCTACAAGCAGAATAACCAGAGGCAGAGCAGTGTTGTTTCTCTAGCAATTCTCCAGGAAATGTGGAGACAGCGTCAGGTTCGAGATTCTCCCCAGTGTTTTCTGTCTGATGGGAGAGCGTGAGAGCATCTCCTGTTTATGATGCATTGGATGGAAAATGCACAGGCACAAACCTACAAACATAATGTTTTCTTTCTTTGTAGAAACCGACTCTTCTTTTGTCACCCTGACTAGAAAAACCATCGAAAGCATCCATTTCATTCTGTGTTTACTTCAAATTCCAAATGTTCTAAGCACTAACCCTTTTGGTCAAACCAGTAAACACAAAGTGTATGTGTCATATGTCCTATTGTGTAATCTCCTATTGTCTTTATTGGACAGTGGCAATGGGGGTTATTTGGATGAGAGTAACATGAACACCTGCGGAGAGAAAGATATCAGCCATTTTTTGTAATAAACTGATGTGAAACCATACTGTATATAAATGTACAATACTTTAATTTGAAAGACATCAAAGGTCCATTTACACCAGTTATCCCAGGGAGACTTTCACACAGTGTTATTGTGAATGTTTATTGATGTGTAATAATCAGAGAATTTCATTCATTGAGAATTAAATCGTGTATCATGTTGGCATTAACACCATCAGTTCATGCTTTGAGTTGTGTTGAATTGCCCCAGATTTCTTTTCTGCATCGGCTTAATACGTCTATACATTTAATAAATGGTTCTGGTTATAACCCTAATTAAAAGCTAAATAAAAGGAACTTTGCAGTTGGTTAGAGATTACCTGGACAAACAGAAGACTTTTCCAACAGTATCTCAGCTTTCACTGTGTTTCATTTGATTTTTCTGTTCACTGAGCCGGTCTTTATAGCCCTGTTCTCATAAGCATGCTCATTAGCTAAGTACTGGATTCAAATAAGAATAGCGTGCACCCTGAAATAGAAGTATGACTGATCTGTTAAAATGAGACACAAGAGTGCTATAAAAATGCAAACTAATTACTGGTGTTAAATATTATACAGTATGTTTACACACTTCTTTTTTCCATCTTTTAAATTATGGAACATAGAAATATGTTTAAAGATGAAATATTTTTAATGTTAAATTCTGTATTACTGATTTTGTCAAACTTTTACACACAATATTACCCAGCAGTCTCTCTCTCTCTCTCTCTCTCTCTCTCTCTCTCTCTCTCTCTCTCTCTCTCTCTCTCTCTCTCTCTCTCTCGCTCTCTCTCTTCCATTATCTACATCTCTCTTGAGGGCCATGGTGAGGGTGGCATCTCCAAGGTATTGCCCTTGCCAGCCATCTGTGCTCTGACAGCTGTGCTCTGGATGGAGTGAGGTTGAGTACTGGTGCCCTACTGCCCCCCCCCCCCCCCTCATGCCCCCTATCTCCTGGCAAACACACCTGAAGCATCACAACACCATGCAACTGCAAACTGTCTCGTTTCATAACTGCAACTTGTGTTTCACACCAGCTACTCAACCTGCGACTGGAGTGCTAGTGAAGCAGGGATCGATGGCAGGCAGTACCAAGTGAGGAACCAGTCAGTGTTGTAACGTGGTAATGTCTAATAAAAAAGCTCGTATGTAGCCAGAAATTCTATTATTACTGTAAAAGAAGCTGAGTGCTAATTCCACCTAAGTGGAGTGGATCAATGGAGACCTAGTGTCAGGTGTTTCTGAATGCTCTGCTACCCCCTCCCTGAGTGGTGGAATGGATTGTTCTGAAATGATTACCATCAAGGCCAATCCAATAATGATGCAGCTCTGCGCTGAGCTGAAGCATGTGCTCCTTTTTAGACATCTCAGCCTCCCTCTCTCAGATTTACACCATCCCTTACTGCCTCCTTTCCACATGTGTGTGATGTAAAGGCTTTGCTGTGATAGCAGCATGGTAATGAAACAAGGGAGCTTCCAGGTATACACACACACACACACACACACACACACACACACACACACACACACACACACACACACACAGCAGTGCTGCAGGATAAGGAAACACATGGTGTACTTAGCCTTTGGCTGCATGAGAGTGATTGTGTGCAGAGAGGAGAAAGATAAAGAAAAGAGAGGGAAAAATGGGGGTGGGGGGTGGATGGGGGGGGGACTTCATACATTTTTATGACCACATGAGATAAGGTCAGTTGTGTGCCATCGTTACTAGGCAACGCGGCGCCCTTGAATTCAATCGAGTTGTGAAGCTGAGGAGTCAGATTCAAGAGTGCTGTTTGACTCACCTTTTTTAAACCAGCTAGATGACACAAAACCAACACAAAACCAACATGCTCATTATTCTTAATGAATGGAAAGTACAGATAAATACCCCCCCCCCCCCCGAAAAAAAAAGATCTGATCATACAGAAACATTCCTCATATGGAGCCTTGTGTCTGTTACGTTATGCATCATTTCATGCTCAATTAGATCTCTAGTCTATGTAAAAATCCTCGAGTGTGCCGTTAGACAGCAGAGAGTAAAATGCTCTGTATCAAGGAGACTGCTCTCATGTACCCCACCCCTTCCCACATCCACACCCACTCCTTCATCCCTCCCTCCCTCCCTCCCTCTCTCTCTCTCCCTCTTTCTCATCCTCCCCCTTTTACTACCCTCTTCTACTCACATTTCGAGCTCCTCTGTGTCCTAGTTTAGTACTTCAAGGTTGGCTACAGCTATACGCCGGTGCTTGCCTTCCATCTAGCCAATGGTTGCAGTTGCAGGGTGGGGCTCGGACATGGAACGCCAGTGGGAGACTGTGTGCTTGTGTGTGTCTGCGTACGAGTGAGTGTGTGTGTGAAAAGGGAGATGGGCCAGAATATGTGTGAAGCACATAGCACAGAGAATGAGAAAAATGGCTTCCTTGCAGTCATATTCCTATAGACCAGGGAAGGTCAGTGTTGTTTAAAAAAAAAGGTTGGATCTGGAGAGGATCAGGTCTCTGCTTCAATATTTCTTTCCTGACAAAAATCCACAGTGACTGGACATTTTAGACATTGTTTAGCATCACTGTGATGCACCATTAGGACCACAGACTGATTGTAATTCGTCCTTTTCAAAACTCTACACAATACTAAGCATTTATTTCTCAGACAGGATCACAAATACAGGATTATATGATATTTATGATATATTAGCTGACTATTTTTCAGTCACAAATGATGAGAAGAAATACAGCACGAGCTTGAAAATAAAATATAATGACAATATATTCTGTTTAATCAAACAAATAACTACAATATTTTTTCTCACCTTATTTATATTTTGTACTTTAAATACAACCCATAGTGTCTCGGATAGCAAAGACTTCCCAAAGGTTATAATGCTTAAAAAAACTCAGAGTGGAAGCGGACAGAATCCTGACAGACTGCATGTGATGTTGCTTAAAAGTGTTCGATATTAAATCTATCTAACAAGAGAACAGTGTACTGTATGCATCATAACATAGGTTTTTATGCAAACAATTATAACATCATCATGTGATTTAATGTTTCAAATGACTTTATTTAAAAATAAAGACAAATTAATTAAATAAAAATAATAAATAATAATTTGGGTATATTTTTTTTTTGCTGATGTTTGATTACATTTCTCAGGCTCGAAACACCTTCATCTCATTTGAGACAAGTGACTAAGGGAAGATCGTCCCACGTGTGGGTAATACTGTATGTGCTGTGGTTATAGAACACTATTGGAAATACTAAGAGACCCTGAACTCTGTTTGTGAGTATGTTTGCATGTTCTCCCCATTTTAATGAGGGTTTCTCTAGTTTCCTCCATTAGTTACCCTGTGAAGCTTCCACCACCATGCTTCAATATTGGGATGATCATCAGGGTGATGCACAGTGCTGGGATTATTCCAAAAAGCTTTTTCAAGAGTGTTCCTGTTTCATAAACCCTACGTTGTGGAGCGTCTAGGTACCCTTGGCCTCTTGGCTGATCTCTGTCCTCCTTACCTGGGTCACTGGCTTTTAGTGGATGTCCTCTTCCTGTTTATGCCATATTCTTTCTTTCCTCACAGACTTGTTTTGATAGCTCTGTGCTATTGGGTATTTACACTTAGTTCACAACATGACAGTTTAATTGTACATAGATCAACTTCATTAGCATACGGAATAATTCATGCAGATGAATACTTATGCAAGGCACTCTAAGCCAAATTTGCTGTCTGAGGAGTAGGTCAACATAATTAACTAAATAACCAACTATTTAGTTATGTAGGTGTGTTTATAGCTTAACACTTATGACTATAACTCAAATAAAGTATAAAATAACACTGTGTATTAAATAAGCTGTTTTTTGACCAGAGCTCCATCACAGCACCAGCTAAACATTACCTACACAATCCTGTAGCATGAGCACAGTCCTATGAGGTATAATAGAGATATAATATTAGGAGGAACAGCCAGGCAATGCAGCACCATCACATTACTACCTCACATCTTTGTTACTACCATATTATTTATAGTTACACGACTGTCTTTTTTTCTGCTTTAGTTAAAGCTGTCCTCTTTTTTAAATCAGAGCTTCCTCATTCAATTATTTGATGGTCTTTGGCCTGAATTTTAGTTCAATAATGCTGTAGGCTGTTTACTGAGGAATCTAGTCACTGTCAACTCCAGTCAATCTGACCCAACTTAAAGGTCACGTCTCCTATAGCAAGGCTCTTCTGGTCTGCTGTATAAAAGAAAACATGTAAAGATGTGATAAAATTATGATATTTAAACCTGACAAATTTAAATGCTAAAGCCATATAAACACTGGCTGCATTTCAGTGTGTAGCCTCGCTAGACAGTAGCATCGCTAATAACTATTTACGCGTTTCATTCGCACGGCGGCGTGCCGCTGGGTTCTCAAACTATTGAAACAAAATAGATAAACCAATTAATTGATAGATTAGCGCATACAAACAACTCCATGGTAATTTATTAATAAAGAAGGAAGTGTTGAATTATTATTATTAGCGGGCAAAGTGACATCATTCTCGTATGTACTGTAGCTTGTAATTAAACTGCTTTCGGCTCACACACACACACACACACACACATACATACACACACACACACACACACACACACATACATGCATGCATACATACACACACATACATACACACACACACACATACATACATACATACATACATACATACATGCATACATACATACATACATGCATACATACACACATACATACATACATACATACATGCATACATACATACACACATACATACATACACACATACATACATACACACATGCATACATACATACATACATACAAATATATCTAAAGAAATAAACCTTTATGTTTTATATCAGTAGCTTTCCTTCCCTTTGCATCCGTACCATAACTATACAAAACAAAAGAGAACTACAAACAAAAACTCTGTAGACTACACAAGTTCACACCGTCAGTAATTATTCCTTTAGGATGCTTACAGTATGTGTGGCTCAGGCAATCCTAGCCTTTGTGGACATAAACATTCATTTTTGACCCTCAAATAATCCAAATAATTTTTAATGAACTGTAAAAACTTTCATACTTCTATAGACTTGTAACGTAATCCCTAATGATTACTACTTACATGTCTTTAGGTATGACACCAGGGAACGCTGGTAATTTTATACATTGTTCTATTTGGATCGACGTACGCACCGGTTGTGTTTTTGTCACCTTCTTTGTTTAAGGTGACAAAAGGGATCATATGGCAGTCATTTGGACTCTTATTCTTGGCTAATGGGCAACACAACGAATGTGGGGAACCTGATCCGTCGTTAAGTGGCTCCGAGTTCTCTGGCTGACATTTTGCCAATGATAGGGAAGTCTGTGTTTGGTTGTAAGGGAACCTTGTGTCTGAGCCGAGTTGTCAAAACAAAGGTGCTCCCCTGACAGGCCAGGTTTGTGTGTGTGTGTGTGTGTGTGTGTGTGTGTGTGTGTGTGTGTGTGTGTGTGTGTGTGTGTGTGTGTGTGTGTGTGTGTGTGTGTGTGCATATAAAGCAGTTTAAAGTCCCTGAAGGTTGCCTGGGTCTTCGTAATAGGTGTCAGCCAGGAGGGAAGCCTATCATACAGTTCACTTTTTTCTACAGCTAAAAATGATTCACATTTGTGAGAATTTTTTTCTGTTTGTGATAGAAAATGATTATTATTTTGGATATCTTAATATAATTGGCTATCATTGTAACATTCAATATGATCATTTAATGTCTTTCATTTAAATGTTTCTTTGTAAAGCAGTTTTGTCAATATTACCTATCACAGAGCAGCCGTACCGACATGACAAATAAAAACTAAGAGGCAATTGAAAGACAACCTGTCCTCTGCTGGGTGACAGTGAACTGGGGGATTTTCATGACAACACCATAAACCTGAGCACTTCATTTTATTACAAGTCTCTGACATTCAGGTAAAATTATTCACTTAAGCAAAAAGGAATTTTTTAGGATGTATACGTCTTTAGAGTATCCAGGTGAGATTATACACACTAGCAGAAGATGAGTCATGAGCTCCGTACGTTCCAGATGAAGAAGGAGGAGGGACAGAGCAGAAATACAGCATCAGGTAGAATTTGGCAGGTCTGGAAGATGAAACAAGACTCAGCAGGATGAATATGTCAGGATCTGGCACCTGCATCACATTGGGTCCCAGCACATATAGGAAGAGAGCACATACTATCAGTAATAACTAAAGTTCTCCATGTCTTCATTTCAGCCCTGCTTTATTCCTCATTACAGTCAAGTTAATATTCTGTTACAGTATAATGGCTTGAACATTGATGAAACAATTACTTAAAAAAAACTCATCACTTAACCTATTATAATATTATATGCAAATTATTAGGGATTAATACCATGGTCACAGAAAACATCTGGATTTCTCAGTAGTTCTACGATCCCTGCATGTGCGGTCACCCGGACTGTATGACAGTATTTGTAATAAATGGCTCTATCATACAGCTGTCATTCCCTGGAATCCTCTTGGTGTTGGTTCTGAATTACAAAAAAAAGATCTGACCATTCTATCGGGTTGGGGTGAATTACCAGGATCGCATATAGCACAATGCCTCCTGACAGGTCATGGGTTCAATATTGAGCTCAGATTTCTGTCTTTCTGGAGTTTCCATAGGTTTCCTCCATTTTCTCCAATTTCTATTAGTATTACAAGTGGCCAAGGTTGATTCAGTATGTAAAGCTTCACTATTGAGATGATTGTCAGGTTGATGCACAGTGTTGGGTTTATGAAAAATTATTTTTTGTGCCAAGGACAGAAAGATCTCCAGAGCACAGTCTAACCCTAACCCTAACCCATGGGTGGTGATAAGAGAGATAATGGCATGAGGAACAAAATCCAAATGAGAAATAACCGGTTACCTGAAGTTCCTGCACTCGACTTTACCCTTTTTTTTTTTTTTTTACCACATTTTTCCTCTTGTTTTACAGAATTGAATGTGCACATTATCCCATCCAGCAATCACAAGCACCTGTATACTGCTTACTACTAACTCTAACCCTAACATACTACACATCAGTGTGCTCCAAGATCATAACCAGTCTAGTTTAAAGGAAAATGTCCATGTAGCTGTCACTCATTTCATCTCACTGATCATCATCTACTTGGTGTTTCAGCAGCCTTTAACATCATCATTTACAAGACTCTTCTGACTGTCCTCGTGGTGTACATGGCACAGCATGGTTTTGAGTTTTATCTAGAGCGAAAGGCATATCAGGTGACATGGAGGGAGAATCCACATCTGCTCCATACAGACTATTTACCCTGCTTTTTCAGTGAGGTCATACTGTATCATCACATGGGTTTTCATACCACTGCCATACTGACGACAACCATTGTCATCTTGTTTCTCTACAGATCTCAGCAATTTTATTTCATCATAGATGACAGCTTACCAGCTACAATCCCAACCAAACTGAGCTGCTCTATATCCCTAGACATGCATAAAATATTTTCTGGACAATATTGAGATCGCACCACCTGACAATCAACTATTCTTCCTGCCTCTCGTCACTAACTGAATCAGTCATGCGGGTTTCTTCTTTACAACACTAAGAGGATCTGGCTTTTCAGTCCACGGGGTCCAACGGGGCGTCCGCGTGGATAAAAAGACCCAAATGCAGCATAGCAAAAAACACGATTTATTAAACGAGACACAAACAAAACCGGGAAACACTTTGGGGAAAAGAAACGCGAAACTCAAAAAACAAGACACGGAGACATTCAGAGGCCAAACAAAGACGAGGATTCCCGTGAACACAAAACGTAACAAAGCATAACAAAAAGACATGTCAAAGTTTGGGCTAGATCCTGACACACAGAGGCCACTCGGGTACTTGTTCGGCCCCTTTGACATTCCCAGGACTACTGGTTGGTCTGTCTCTGTGCACCATGTGGCCCTTGCACCCACCCAAGCACTTATCATGCCCTGCTCTGCAACAGGCTCCCGTTGAGCTTCTACCAAGCCTGGACTTGACCCGCTATCCTTCAAGATACAAAGATGACAAAACTCTGTCTGTCTGTCTGCTGAATCATTGGTGGCCTTCAAACAAAGACTGAGGACCTACCAAATACTTGCATTAACATTTCTATTAAAACATCCCCTGTCTTGTGTGTTTTCTTTCACTATTTACCATCTCCTCCATTGGGGGTTAAGCTTGATGATGTTTTAATCCCTGACCTAGTGAATTAGCACACGGATATGTTTCGATAGAGTTCGATTCAATTCAATTTGGGACAACATCTCATAATGCTTGTGAGAAGGAGCTGCTTGTGTTAAAGTGACATGTAACAGTAGGGGTGAGTAGTGTGTACTGTACTTGCCCCACTTGGTAGAATGATGGTCACATGTTAGATGTCCCACTGCTCGATAAGGTGATGATCATCTCCTATACGAAGGGGTTTCTATATTAGAGTTCTTGTTCCAGTGCTATGTTCCAGCAATATGCCATGTGTACAAAAAAAGGTGTGCACCATATTTTGCAATTTCTCACTAAAATGACATCAGTGTTTCTAAATTCAGTGCTTCTGGTGCAAATACAGTACAAGCAATAAGAACAGGTATAGAGCTGTCATATTAAAGCTCTGTCCAGAGGAAAATGCTGTAGTCTTATAGACTACTGTACATCCAACCAATCAGGAAATAGAGGCATCTTTACTTACCTGTTATATGTCAGTTCTGAAGTATTCTCTCTCTCTCTCTCTCTCTCTCTCTCTCTCTCTCTCTCTCTCTCTCTCTCTCTCTCTCTCTCTCTCTCTCTCTCTGCAGATGTTCCAGAAATATTACATTCAACATGTGAATCAAGTCTGTGTGTGTGTGTGTCTGTTTGCGTGTGTGTGTTACAGCCGAATAAATTAATGGATATCTGACATGTGGCCTAATGATAATTAATTTAATATAACTACCTCCAATATTAATCATTATGTCATCAACTTTATAGCTACAACATTGAGCTTTAAAACCTCCCATGTTTAAATCTAATAAGTGAGATTGTTCCCTATAAAATGTCCCTTTTTTAAAATCTCATCATTTGTCAACAAAGGCCACATGTCAACTTTATACCCACTTACACCCTTAGAACTGTCTCCATTAGTTATCACGTGTAGCATGGTTTAAGATATAGATTAAGTCATTTGTGTTGTCCTGTCATCTGATCTCTCTCTTTTTAACTAGAACAATTTTAAAAGAAACATTACATGGGGGAAATCAAGGCTGGGCTGCTTGGGTGGGACCGGCCTGGGGTTGTTGCATGCCCCACACCGTCTGGGGCTTGCGATTCGATCCTGTCTCTGCTTTGTATGTGTAAAGTTCTTCCCAGGGGTTCTGCAGGTTCCTCTACCAGGCCAAAATCATGCATGGTAGGCTAAGTGACACACACTTACTGTTCCATATCCACTACATAGACAATGACAATTGTCCACTGACAGACAGTGTTTTTTTAAACATGCTTTTTTCTGTTATTTTCATGCCATAGACCACAACTCACTCTTTCACATTCTAATCAAGCATCACGTTAAATGTAAATGTTATTCCTGATAAAAATTTTTGCTCTTTAAATATTTAGTGGTTTAGTTTTTAAAAATGTGTTTAATGTGTTGAAACCTTTGCAAATACTAACCAGGATGGAGGGGCAGATACACACCTTTCTGCTCTGTTTTCCTTTGGAGCTTAAACCGGTGTTGTTATTGGTGCTTTATTTTATTTCATTTTTTTCTTTCACATTCCTTATTGTGTGCTAACGTGAGAAAAGCAAAACATTTGCTAAATGGTATGATTTCTATTCACATACATGTTAGTGTTTTGTTTGTAACACACCCATTTTGCGCACATAAAGGGCCTGATGGAGTGAGTCAGGTGTCCTCATGTGTTTGGAGCGACGGAATTCAGAGAAGGTGAATGGATACAGAGTCTAGAGTAAAGACGTCTCCTAAAGCATCATGTGAACCTGCATCTCCTGAACAGTCTTCATTAAGGCAATCAGATGTGCACATGATTAGTTCACCTGCACCTGCACCGATCAGCTC
>NC_062539.1:18367410-18369910 GCF_022655615.1 Tachysurus fulvidraco
TTTTGTACTGGTTTAAAGATATTTCCTATGAAGCGAAGGAAGACGAGCGTGCGGAAACATTTTATGTCTGAAATCTCAAATTATTCCTGGAGCCAAAAGGAAAAATATTTTTGTCCACGTGAAAATGAACTTCATATTCTACAAGCCGTACAGTCTCATATAGAAATGTGAATGCTGCGTCGCAAAAAGATAAAATTACACTAAATTGCAGTACCTAAAAATTCAGATGTAGATTTTTTTAAATCAAGACAAATGACATTGTTATAAAGTGTTTACATGGATGAGTTTGTACTGTAATAGTAAAACCCTGAGATTTCTTATGGAACATCAATCATCACATTAGGTTTTTATGACTCTGACAGTCTCTTAACCAAAGTTCATAAACAATTCTAATGAGCTGATTTGTTACAGTACACTATGATTACTGTATTCCTTTAGAATAACATTGACTCCATTTTTAATAATCAGGATTTATTTATATTTCAGGTGAAAGAAATGGGAGAAGGTAAAGACTCGAGTCAGTTCGCTTTCTTTTCTTTACAGTATCTTACATTTAGGCTCTATGTGAATTCGATGGGACTGAAATTGCACTAAATCCTCTGCTTAATGTTAATTCTTAGATAAAAATACTTAGATTAAAATACGTAATATAAATAAGCTATTTTACATACGAGCGATAAATAAAAAGCCACTCTATTCAGAGCACAGTTCTAATGAGGTGAATGTAATGTGTAGAATTCTACCAAGCTTCTTTAGTCGATTCTTTTTTAGTGTTTTATTTACTGTGAACAGTTTTGTTCATTTATAGACAGATGTTTTTAAAATTGTGATGTAAAGATTAGACACAGTAAACATTATTATTATTATTATTATTATTATTATTATTATTATTATTATTATTATTATTATTATTATTATTATTATTATTATTCCATAAAACCAACATGGTGACACTTTTTTCAAGACAAAAAATAGACATAGATATTTACTCTAGATGCAAATAAAGGGAGATTATGTTAGGTTTTGTGTTAAGTATTGTGTTATGGATTGTGTTAGGGATTGTGTTAGGGATTGTGTTAGGGATTGTGTTAGGGATTGTGTTAGGGATTGTGTTAGGGTGTAAACCACAGTAGAATATTAGACTCTGATATGTGACTATGTCTGTTCAGAGACTGGTGTTTAATTAAGCCTGTGTTTAATAGGTGAGTGATTATAAAGAAGAGAATCAGTTTATAAGGCACCTTAATATTAAGCATATAAGTTAAACATTAGTATAAAATATATTTATATACACACACATATATATATATATAAGCAAGGCAAGTTAATTTATATAGCACATTTCATACACAATAGTAATTGAAAGTGCTTTACATAAAATAAATAAAAATAATCATAAAAACGGTAATCACAAGAATAAAACAAGGAATTTAAAAAACAATTTAAAATAAAATGAAAACAATTAAAAAGAGGAAAGTATTAAAGATAGTGCGATCATTCAGAAAACGTAGCACGGTACTTATTCAGAAAATACACATATATGTCCTTTGTAGATAATAATTGAATTATTGCTGAATTGATTTAGATTGTAGAATTTTTTTAAGTGTTGCCTTGTAAATGAATGAAGACTGTATTGTTACACACATGCAGGAGAGCAGAATCAAGAGCAAAGTCAACCTGAACACACACAGATTGGGGTCGTGGCTCTCACTAAGCTCTCACATATATACAACACATACATGAACAATGTGAAGCTTTAAATTACATCGACAGTAAACTGGTAGCTGTGGAACCTTCATGTGTGTACGTGATGTTCCAGAATAAGACACAAAATAAAAGATAATGTACAGGGATTTTAACATCGCACAGTAAAAGATAATAAGGTTCCTCAGGTGTGTTCCTGATACCAGCTTGTGTGAAGGCCACGGTCTGGTCCTGACTGATAGAATCTGGGGAGAAGTTGTGACTGTGAACTGGAAAAGTTTACATTTTTTACATTTTTGTTGGAGGAAGCCGTCATAGTGTTAGTCATAGTGTTAATCATAGTGTTAGTCATAGTGTTAGTCATAGTGTTAATCATAGTGTTAATCATAGTGTTAATCATAGTGTTAATCATAGTGTTAGTTATAGTGTTAATCATAGTGTTAGTCATAGTGTTAGTTATAGTGTTAATAATAGTGTTAGTCATAGTGTTAGTCATAGTGTTAGTCATAGTGTTAATCATAGTGTTAATCATAGTGTTAGTTATAGTGTTAATCGTAGTGTTAATCATAGTGTTAGTTATAGTGTTAATCATAGTGTTAATCATAGTGTTAGTTATAGTGTTAATCATAGTGTTAGTTATAGTGTTAATCATAGTGTTAGTCATAGTGTTAGTTATAGTGTTAATCATAGTGTTAGTCATAGTGTTAGTCATAGTGTTAATCGTAGTGTTAGTCATAGTGTTAGTTATAGTGTTAATCATAGTGTTAATCATAGTGTTAATCATAGTGTTAGTCAT
>NC_062539.1:18374910-18397410 GCF_022655615.1 Tachysurus fulvidraco
AACGACAGATGAGTGAACCATAATCTCACTCGGAGAGCGGGTTTTAAATGGATGTTTAATGGCTTTGACAATAAATGACCACGAACATGCATTCTATGGTCATTTTCATGCTAGTTTTTTTTAAATCAATAATATTATAATAGGCCTGGTCACATGTTCATCTTTACCAGGTGATCACACAGACATTAACCCTGGAGCTGTGTGCCACAATGCCACCCTGATGGACACGATCTCGCCTTACATTGTTATAAAGTCTTGCCCTACTGTAACTGCAGCAAAATGTCATTAGCCATGTGCTAAACACACAGAATAAGAAACTACCGCTTTCTATTCATCACCATCCTCTGGCACAAAGAAGTGAACAGAAGATGCTGCTGCTGCAGAGCAAACTGTGAAGAAAAGGGTAAGTTCTCTTTGCTTTATGGCAGCAAAAGGAGACAGAAGAAGACAGATTGATAGAGCCTTTATGTGTTACATACACTATCCCAGATCACAGGGTCACCCATGACACAGCATCCCTGGAGCAGTTAGTGTTAATGACCTTACGCATGAGTAAAACAGTGCTAGCATGGAGGTGCTGTGGCTTAAAACTGTTGAGCTGCTACTATTCCAAGAAGACCTTTACTACATAGGAACACAGTTTTGAGGCACCGGTATCAGACGTGGGGCAAATGCAAGTGCTGATTCTCAAATAGAACAGAATCCGACTCTGATCTGCTATCAGTTCCCGCAGCTCATTTTCTGAAAGTGAGACCCACATCAGCAGCGGGTTGCTTGGCATTGAGAGTAAATCAGTGTGTGAAACGTGAACACGTGCTACAGGCTGGTGTTAGGGCTGGAAAGACAAAATTAAAGCTGGATCTCTACCAAACTTGGCTGGACAAGTGCTTAATCCATGTTATTGTACACCTGCCCATACTGTATGAGAGACTGGGTTCTTCCACAATGCACTGATTTTACTTACAAGTTTTATTTGTATTCAACAGCATTTTAAATTTGTAACCTGATAAAAGGACAGACTTACTGAGCGCACTGACAAATACAGTACAGAAACGCTCACACTTAAGGTCGACGTCTTTAGGAGGAAATGTAAATGAATTCCTTTGGTACCTGGACAAGCGTATGACACTCGGGTCGAGGAAATATGATACAGCAAAATATGTGACACGTCTCTGTGCCAGCAAATTACTCACAACAGCCACAACAGCTAATGAATGCAGCTACATTGTGTGTAGCAGGAACACAGTGGTGCAGCACTGATGCCCAGAATGCAAAGGTGGTGTTGTGCTATAACAGCGTATATCTAAAGCTCTAAAGCAGGATTTGCTGAAATAATGGGTGGATCCCAGTGCATTCTGCACATGTGATAGCTGTCCTCTCTGTAACTAAAGCATGTGAGCAAAAGACCCGTAGCCACAACCAAACACAGGCCTCCGCCCTACAGAGGTCCAAGATCCAGATCCAATTACACGATCCAGGAAGGATGATCATTTTAGCTCGTGTACCAGATGTGATGCAAAAAAGTGAACAAACACGAATGAAAGATTCATATTATAATAAACGGAGTGACCTGTTCATTCCGGAGGATCCACTGGATTTAGCTTTAGCAATCAGAGTGAGAGTAACACCAGGGTCTGTGCATACTCCTGGACCTGAATGACTGACTGCTGTGTAGACAATACCAAGAGGATGAACCAGAAGCACTTCTTATCTCTGCTGTCAAGGCAAGACTGAATTAAGGGAATGTCAAGAAGCCGCAACATTCTCAGAACCCCTTAAGAGAATGATGAATACTAGTGCAGGCTGAGAACACCACCGTGGGGTTTCACATGGACTACAGATTGAGTGTTAACACACTGAATAATTCTTAGTCTCTGTAGAGTATGGTATCTGCATTATGGCAAGAAACCTTTATACAAAACCTCTACTAGTTCTGAATGTCTCTATGGTTCTACAACTATTACATGGCTCACTTGGATAGATAAGGAAAGGCCAAAGGATATGCTTGACATAACACTGGCATTTTATTTAGTTAGCACATGTGAGGTCTCGGCAAGAAAATACAGGAACCAGGAAAACGCCAGTCTCCAATGGCAACCATCCTCTTGTTGGTTACAGAACTACAGTTACAGTTATAACCTCATGTTTTGGTGTACAGTAGATCTGCTGTGTCCAGTCTTTTCCACAATGGGCCAATGTGGGTCCAGATTTTTATTCAATTCAAGCTGGAGTAACAACCGTTTCCACCTGTTTTTATCAGTTCATCTTGGCTTTCAGTCGACCCGGGTGTGGCTTTTGCTCTCCATATAAAATTGGACACTCTCGGTGTAGCAAAATGGGCAAGAAATTCAGTTTCATGCAATTGTTGTATTAGAGTTTGTCATTGTTCTCTCAAGTGCACATTAGTGAGAGCAGCTTAATGCGTAGTTGGACAGCATGTGTGACTGCATGTATGACTGCATGTGTGACTGCATCTGTGACTGCATGTATGACTGCATGTGTGACTGCATGTGTGACTGCATGTATGACTGTAAGTGTGACTGCATGTGTGACTGCACGTGTGACTGCATGTGTGACTGCATGTATGACTGTAAGTGTGACTGCATGTGTGACTGCATGTGTGACTGCACGTGTGACTGCATGTGTGACTGCATGTATGACTGCACGTGTGACTGCATGTGTGACTGTAAGTGTGACTGCACGTGTGACTGTAAGTGTGACTGCATCTGTGACTGCATGTGTGACTGTAAGTGTGACTGCACGTGTGACTGCATGTGTGACTGTATGTATGACTGCATGTGTGACTGTAAGTGTGACTGCATGTATGACTGCATGTGTGACTGTAAGTGTGACTGCATGTATGACTGCATGTGTGACTGCATCTGTGACTGCATGTATGACTGCATGTGTGACTGTAAGTGTGACTGCATGTATGACTGCATGTGTGACTGCATCTGTGACTGCACGTATGACTGCATGTGTGACTGCATGTGTGACTGCATGTATGACTGCATCTGTGACTGCATGTGTGACTGCATGTGTGACTGCATGTGTGACTGTAAGTGTGACTGCATGTGTGACTGCACGTGTGACTGCATGTATGACTGTAAGTGTGACTGCATGTGTGACTGCATGTATGACTGTAAGTGTGACTGCATGTGTGACTGTAAGTGTGACTGCATGTGTGACTGCATGTGTGACTGCATGTGTGACTGCATGTGTGACTGCATGTGTGACTGCATGTGTGACTGCACGTGTGACTGCATGTGTGACTGCATGTGTGACTGCATGTGTGACTGCATGTGTGACTGCATGTGTGACTGCACGTGTGACTGCACGTATGACTGCACGTGTGACTGCATGTGTGACTGCATGTGTGACTGCATGTGTGACTGCATGGGTGACTGCATGCTCTGTCTTAATTCAGGCTACAGGACAGACTTTTCTTTTCTTTGGTACTCTTCTGCAATCTCTAGCTTCATAAATATTTGATGTCTTCATTATTGCTACCAAAGCGATATTAACTCTGCATAACCTCTGAGAACCATGCAGTATGTTGCAGTATTAAAACAGTTTATAACTATATATCTTTTTTGTGAAGCTTTCATGCATGGAGCTGCTCTGCCTTTAGAATTCTGGACTTAAACAATGGCAGAATATTCACTTTGAGGTTGGCTAGATATGGACTGGCAGGCTCCTGGCATAAACAAACCCTGCTCTCTTTTCCCATCAGTACACTGAAAAGCACTTTGATTCCTGCAGTCAGAATATTAGATTAATGCTGAAGAACAGCCTTTCTGATGGTCTATATACTTTCAGACTGAGCACCGGTCCTCCACCTCATCACATCACATCCACCTTATTAAAGTATTTCAGTACTAAATCACTGAAAAAGATAAACAGCATCTTTTCAATTAATGGCATGTTATTGAAAACATTCACATGAACACGACTTGCTAAGGAGTTGATAAGTATTAAGTGAAAGTGAACCTAACATGTAGGGCTCCGATCTATTGTTGTCTTGTTTGTACTGATGCAAAACTTATGTAGCTGTAATTCTAATCGCAGCTTATTTTGTGGATCAGATAAATAACATATATATGATCATTGTTTGTGATTATCAGTGGTTGTACTGCGGATCCATGGCTACAAGCAGAGCTCAGACGTGATTACTCCGTTCACCACTTTCATAAAGAGATTCTGATATAATCCTGGTGTCTGCTTCTGCTTTTCTCAACTTGAGTATTGAGCTCATCTCAGACAGTATCGATGGTCTGACCACTCTGTTGGCATGACATCAGCAGCTACGGCACTGTAGGCTAAAATTAAGACTTCCTCTGCAAAGCTAAACCCTGATCCCATCTAACACAATTGATCAGTTTTGGTGTGCGAGTGACTAAATGGACTATCGCACAGTGTAAGTCATTAAAGAGCGTCATGACTTTATAAGGTGACATGTAGTTCAGGAACCTTCCCTATAGGGTAACCTTGAGCTAGCTTTAGAACCCCTGCAGGTCCAGGATCGGTCTGTATGTCCATATTTGAGCCTTTGATTGTTGACAGTGATCTTATACCAGACAAAGCTTCCAGTCTTGCACTGAAACATAATCATCTATGTCCATTCTAGGCTGTTTTTTAGCATAAACGGTAAAGATTGCATAGCTTTACTCCAATCCAGGCCGAGCGGTCTTAAAGAGACCCTTAGCTAAAGATGCTACGTATGAAATATTGATTCATTGATTATTGAAACTAAAAAAACTAAACTGTCTCTAAATGGTAAAATGTAACAAACAAAATCACAATACAAAATATTTTCAAACTAAAAATAAAACCAATCGCCATGAATTATAGAATTACATTCAGCAATGAATTTATAATATATAGCTACGTAAGAAACAAAATTATTATTATTTTATGATTATTGTTTTTGTTCAGACTTCAGGACTGAGGAGTTTTTCTCGAGCCTGAAGGCTTCCGGTTTAAAATAATCTGCTGTAATGATTCTACTTTAATTCATCCAGCCAAAAATGTTAAAATAGTGAACCTTCGGTAACCTTAATATTGTAAAGACGATGGTTTTATTGAGTTCTACTGAAAAATAGGTGGGGAATCGTACTTAATTATGGATGCAGACGATGCATTATTGAGCAGTGTCACTTTAGTGTCTTTATGGTTCAGCACGTGAGTAATGACGCCAATTATGAATTCGTCCTGAGGGCGCAACAGCAAGGTGATGGGCGGAGTCATGGCTAGGGCTTTAAAACGAGATCATGAGGACCATTGGGCCGTTTCTTTTGGACCTTTAGAGATGAACTTCAGTTGTGAGATTTGACCTGCTGCTAAGTGGATATTTTAGTTTTGGCCTCATTATTAAATACAAATTTATATGGAGATGAATTTAAGCCTGTAGGTATTATTATATAAACCACCGCCTTGCCTCGACGCTGGCCGACATTATCTGAAGTGATTGTGATTAATTGTTTGAGTCCCTTTAAGGTAAAATGTGACCACAACCACAAAAAAACACGAGAATTACTTTGAGAAAATCTCAAACGAAAA
Source organism: Tachysurus fulvidraco (assembly GCF_022655615.1). Classification (NCBI taxonomy): domain Eukaryota; kingdom Metazoa; phylum Chordata; class Actinopteri; order Siluriformes; family Bagridae; genus Tachysurus; species Tachysurus fulvidraco. The sequence goes on from NC_062539.1 coordinate 18,380,470, forward strand.
TAAATTCACATGTGAAGTTTGTGTGACTTTTTATTACATTTAGTACATTGTGTATTTGTGTAAATGGCCGTAACTCACTAAGGCGCTCTTTACAACGGCGGTGAGCTGAAAAGCAACTCAACAACACAAAAAGAGACAGATGTGCTATTTATTTGTTTCTTATTAATCGTATATCTTTATGCTCACATGTTTAAGCTCATTTCACTTTGATTAAGTGCACCTTGTGGACGTATTCATCGTTTCTTTTATAATACACACGTTAGAAATGCTGCTGTGTAAAAAGACAGTGTTTTGTTATATGGAACTCTTAACCTTTATAAACGGCGCTACGTCCGTCACGCACTGCATTATGGGAGTAAACCAAATAAGTCCTTGAAGACTTTCGGGAAAACAGGAAGATCTTTTCACTGTTTGGTGGATTTACATCTACTGAGAAGATGAAAAGCTCATTTTTTTGTATTAGGACACAGAGAAAACTTTATGAAACCCGTTTGTTAAAGTGTGTGTATCAGCAGTCACACAATGCTTTAGTGTGTATTACTCTCATGTGTGTGTACAGTATGTCTCTATTCACCCATGTGCGTGCACTTTAGTGTATATTACTTTATGAGAGAATGCGGCTGAGGGGAAAAACGGATGGAAACCGCTGCAATTTGAAACCTTGTTAGAAATTTATGAAGTGCTAAAATGCTCCGTCCTCTGGGAGCTCGCTGCCAGATGTCACTGCTGAGACGTTTACTGCCAAGCTGAGAGGAAAGCTCCGATGGCGGCACTGTAGCGTCTCCGCCGAGTGCCTTTTGTACAACGGACAAGCTAAACAATTAGCAGCTGGGGAAATATTTTAACTCTCTTGCAGTTTTCCTCTGCTGTTAGACTCACACGTGAGATTAGAGCTGGACAGACTGGAACAGGTTCGACGAACCGACGGCCGAGCGGTGACTTTTTTACTGAGATTGAAAATGCAATGTTTTCATTTTCAGGGTTATTTATAAAGCACCCGAAACTTCATCTTTTTACTAGTTTCTTTGCAGCTGTGCTGTTAATGTTCAACTCTCTTTAATGCAAATACAGACAGCTTGCACACAATAAGCCACAAAACTGTGTTGAGAGTCGTGTGTTTGCATTGTTGTGGCTCTGGGGAACCCTCAGACTACAGTGGAATAAAACTGAATAATCATAATAATAATCATCATCATCATCATCATCATTACAGCATTGACATGGCAAGAATGTGACCCTGAGCCTATAAATCTCCTGCAAATCTGAGAAGAACCACACACACACACACACACACACACACACACACACACACACACACACACACACACACACACACACACACACACACTGTGCTGTTGAGGTGATGAACATACACTGTGTAACAGTTTCAGTTTGTATCATAATTAGCAACCTGAGAACCTAGGAACCAGAAACAGAAGCTCAAACCCCTGCAGATATCTGTATGTTCTATTCAATAAAACAGGCAAGAAAGCACAGAAATGTATGTGATGTATCTGGAGTTCATGTAAAATGGACTTAAAACATGAGCTTGCACTTCCATTTTGTAAAATTCATTTGTGAAATTCACTTTCATTCATCTTCTACCGCTTATCCGAACTTCTCGGGTCACGGGGAGCCTGTGCCTATCTCAGGCGTCATCGGGCATCGAGGCAGGATACACCCTGGACGGAGTGCCAACCCATCACAGGGCACACACACACACACTCTCATTCACTCACACACACACACACACACACACTCTCATTCACTCACACACACACTACGGACAATTTCCCAGAGATGCCAATCAACCTACCATGCATGTCTTTGGACCGGGGGAGGAAACCGGAGTACCCGGAGGAAACCCCCGAGGCACGGGGAGAACATGCAAACTCCACACACACAAGGCTGAGAAGGGAATCGAACCCCCAACCCTGGAGGTGTAAGGCGAACGTGCTAACCGCTAAGCCACCGTGACCCCCCCCACATTTGTGAAATTATTGTAGAAATTCCATAGGAATCGAATGACATCACAAACTCAGGGTGAACAAATTCACTGTAAAATATTTAAAATATATTTGTATTTCTCAGATAAGTCTAAATGATTTCAGCTGCATTCATGTAGTACAAGCAAAGCAGGAAACATCTAAATAATTTCCCAAAGCATAAAATAAACTTTTTCTTCTAGCTTTCTATTCTTCCACTTACCTGATTGCATCGTGACAACCGCGTTAGAGACATTGTGAAAGTTATATAACAAACATACTGTAGGTGTTATAACCTGTACTGAGACAATGCTGAGAAGCAGCATGTGATAGAAATATAATGCTATTACATAATGAACCAGATTTAAACTGATATGATTATAAACTGAACTAACATCAGGTTTTAAAACCTGTTCTTATTCAAGAAAAGTGAGACTTGGGATGTAGTAGCTGTGTGGTTAAGGTGTTGGATTTCTGATCAGAAGGTAATGGGTTCGTTTCCCAGGTCCACTGCTGGGCCCGAGGCTTTTACCCCTCAGTTGCTCAGTTGTATAAATTCTGGAGTCATTCTGGATAAAGGAGTCTGTTAATGTAAAGAACTGAGACTGATCTGTTCACCTGAACATGGTGAATATGTCGCTAGTTCTTTTGTTATTCTCACTGAAGCACAGCTAACGTTGTGTGTAGCCAAAAATCGACCATGTATTTATTTATGCTAGCTCAGTAAATAATTAATTTGTCCCTAATTATAATAATATAATTGTTATCCTGCTTAAACAGTGTGTTTGTGTGTGTTTGTGTGTGTGTGTGTGTTTGTGTGGTGTGTGTGTGTATGTATGTGTGTGTGTTTGTGTGTGTGTGTTTGTGTGTGTGTGTGTTTGTGTGTGTGTGTGTGTTTGTGTGTGTGTGTTTGTGTGTGTGTCTGTGTTTGTGTGTGTATGTGTGTCTGTGTGCGTGTGTCTGTGTGTGTTTGTGTGTGTGTGTGTGTTTGTGTGTGTGTGTTTGTGTGTGTGTCTGTGTTTGTGTGTGTATGTGTGTCTGTGTGCGTGTGTCTGTGTGTGTGTGTGTTTGTGTGTGTGTGTGGTGTGTGTGTGTGTGTGTGTGTTTGTGTGTGGTGTGGTGTGTGTGTGTTTTTGTTTGTGTTTGTGTTTGTGTGTGGTGTGGTGTGTGTGTGTGTCTTTGTGTGTGTGTGTGTGTGTGTGTGTGTGTGTGTGTGTGTGTGGTGTGTGTGTGTGTGTGTGTGTGTGTGTGTGTGTGTGTGTCTGTGTGTCTGTGTCTGTGTCTGTGTGTGTGTGTGGTTCCTGGTCTTGGGCATACATTTATTTTTTTTATACTTTAATCCCTATACAAAGAATGTGTGTGAACTTGACTAAACTAACCCATGTCTCCCAGAGCAGTGACTATTGTATAAGCACCATAATGTGGTGTATTTAACACAACGACTCGTCTCCAAGCCAAACACACAGGTCCAGTCAGATCACACCTCAACACAATGATGATACTGTACGACTCTGACGGTTGTGTATACGATGAAACTCCCATCTGAAAATCACTCAGAACTTCTCGCTCCATCTACAGCTGTTCCTCATAGTATGTTAATCCATGTGGCACGACATCGCTAAGGAAAAAACATCACCATAAAAACCACAACGTCAGTTAGGAGAAGTGCAGGTGATGATTACGTCCTGATCGTAGCCTGATGTCATTACTCAACACGACGGTTCTGATGGTTCTGTCCGTAGAACGCTACTGTACGAATTCTAGACTGAAAACTTGTGTTTCTCTCTACAGCAATAATGTCACCTACTCTACATTAATACACTCTTCCTTTTTTCCTCTTGTCTAGTTTTTGGTGAAGATCTACATTCCAGCTTATATTTTGTCAATGCATCTCTGCAAGAGGTAGTGTTCTCCAGCACTACAGGGGCACTGGTGCCGTGTCCGGCAGCGGCCGTGCCCCCCGCTACGCTGCGCTGGTACCTGGCCACCGGAGAAGAGATCTACGATGTGCCAGGCATCCGACACGTGCACCCGAACGGCACACTGCAAATCTATGGCTTCCTCCCCTCCAGCTTTAGTAACCTAATCAATGACAACACCTACTATTGCACAGCAGAGAATCCGTCAGGGAAGATCAGGAGTCAAGACCTGCACATCAAGGCTGGTGAGTGTTAATAAAGCCATAAGAGCCATAAGAGATCATGAACTCGAACATTTCTCTTACTGGTCAGAATAATGAGTTTAACAGTGACTGATATCTTTATTATTATCGATATGGTCATAAAAGGGCTCCGTCATAGAACCTCTGATGGCTTCAGCAGGAAGGAATTTGTGTTAAATCCGTAATGAAGTTAGAAACGATGTTGATTTATACGTTGCTGAAAAGCTCCTGGTTACACAATTACACAAGACCACACACAGTTGTAGAAAGGACATGATTTATATCTCCAGAGTTCCTCAGATGAGGATGATGTTCTCTACTGGAGTCTTTTTCCTATGAAGGTTTCTTCCTCATGTAGTTTCAGGGAGGTGATGATGATGATTGTGTAGTAAAGACTGTATAAGCTAATTGTTCCTTGCAGGTTTATGTCCATGTTAATTACTGTAAATAAAAATAAATAAAATTTTCAGTCCAGCGCTTCCTCACTTCTTTATTTCAGTATTTCGGGAACCCTACACGGTCCGTGTGGCGGACCAAAGAGTCATGAGAGGCAATACAGCGGTCTTCAAGTGCATTATCCCAGCCTCGGTGGAGGAGTACGTCACTGTTGTATCATGGGAGAAAGACACTGTCTCACTTGTCTCAGGTAAGACAATAAACACGTTAGTTATAATCTTAACACTTACAGTATGGTGCTGCAAATTTGTCCTTCACTAGAATGAGATTTTTCAGTTTAATATTAAGAACTAAATTTCATGAAAAATTAAAAAAAAAGGTCAAATTCAACTGTTCAAAGTTTTGATAGATTTCAAAACAAAACGTTTTTTTGATCATTAATTTTTTTGATATAATATGTTATTAACACAACCTCTGTGCACTGAGGGACGTTACACTTCACACACGTCACCGTGTTACTCCTGAAACTCTATAAAGTATGAACATGTCGATTCCATTCGATTCTCCGTGTGATTTCTATTTGGTTTTATTTTACAGTGACATCTAAGTTTAACAAATATTGTATATGTAGATTAAAATGTAATGTAATGTTATATATAATAGTATAAATATATATTAAATGTATTAATCCTGTGTGTTAAACATAGACACCTTCAAAACGTCCTTTTATGAGAAGATTTTTTATATTTATATTATTTGTGAAATAATGCGCTACTGGTTTATAGGGAATAAACTCTAATAGAGAGAGAAACTGATTGACTTTTGATTATCTGTCTCTGAGAAGAATCCACAAAAACCACTAATCGTCTCTCCGAATCAAACTCCAGCTTTCGGAGCTTCGCTTGCTTTCACATTCTCTGGATTTTTCTTCTTATATTCTTACATTTTTAACGTACACGCTGTTCATCAGTGTTGCAGCGGAGAGTTTAATGTGCGCCTTAAAACAACAACGACACGATGAAGTGAAAAGCTCAGGCAGTTTTATTTAGTGAAGGAATCCAGAGTTAATAACACAGTAGGATTAAATAGTAAGCTTATGTACTTAACTTATGCTCCGTTCATTAGAATGCAGCACTAATCAGGTAGATAACGAGGTCTGTACCTGTGGAAGATCATCTGAAACAACAGCTACCTACTGTACGAGCTGGAGTGGTACCAATGCAAGAGAAAACGTCGTGTGAACACAAACTACAATTCATTTACAATCTAAAAATAAATTCTACTTCTTACTGTCTTCTTTTTTCTCTCAGTGCAGACTTGCTGATTGTTAAGCAGTACAAATTTCAGTGCTCTGTTTGGGGTCATTCTGCTGATTTCCTGAAGTAATCGGTAGTTATTAGGTTTGTTAGCATACATTTGGGCAGCTGTTGGCTTTTTTTGGAGTATTTTGGTCCATGGAGAGAAAATGACACTCAGTAATGTTCTGTGTATTTAAGATTGAGTGTTCAGTGGGAGACGGTTGGGGGACGTTTTGGGAGACGGTTGGGGGACGTTTTGGGAGACGTTTTGGGAGATGGTTGGGAGACGTTTTGGGAGACGGTTGGGAGATGTTTTGGGAGAAGGTTGGGGGACGTTTTGGGAGACGTTTTGGGAGACGGTTGGGAGACGTTTTGGGAGACGGTTGGGAGACGTTTTGGGGGACGTTTTGGGAGACGGTTGGGAGACGTTTTGGGAGACGCTTGGGGGACGTTTTGGGAGACGTTTTGGGAGACGCTTGGGGGACGTTTTGGGAGACGTTTTGGGAGACGGTTGGGGGACGTTTTGGGAGACGTTTTGGTAGATGGTCGGGAGACGGTTGGGAGACGTTTTGGGAGACGGTTGGGAGACGTTTTGGGAGACGGTTGGGGGACGTTTTGGGAAACGTTTTGGGAGACGGTTGGGGGACGTTTTGGGTGACGTTTTGGGAGACGGTTGGGGGACGTTTTGGGGGACGTTTTGGGAGACGGTCGGGTGACGGTTGGGAGACGTTTTGGGAGACGGTTGGGGTTATTGTCAGGAGGATGTGGGTTTGAGTTATGATGATGCCGTTGCTATCTGTGACTGTGATCAAAAGCTAAAAGTGATTTTATGCGGCCTGGCTGATAAAGATGACATTCTCACTGCCCTTACACCATTGTGGTGGTCTGTTCACTGGATTTTGTGAAGAATGCGATTTCCTTCAAGTGTGTTTGAAAAGGCAGCAGTTGCAGTGAAAAGATGGCGTTGGTCCTCATCCCGTACCGGTCGCTGTCATGATGGGTGACCAAAAGAATGTTGGTCTACATTTGAACTACATTCAGTGAACCACATTCAGAGATGTTCCCAATAACATACAAATGACTTCGTACTGATTTTGGATGTGGAGAAGTGCTGATTAACCGAAATCTTGGCAATATAAAATGTGGGTGTTAAACCTCTGAAATATCGCAGCATTCAAACAAAAATATTATACTATTAACATTATAGGGAATCGCTGGATTTCTGCGACTTGCTGAAAATACGCCTGGATGTTACACGGATCCTGTTCCAGTCTCCTCATGACCGTTAAGCCACTAGTCAAATAAACCAATCGAATCCATCATTTCTAATTCTGTTTAAAGCACAGACAATATTTCTCACTCAGATGCATAGACAGGATAAAATATTCATCTCCTCTGTTACTGTGGCATAAATCAGCATTTAGAACGGACGACAGGAATTATCCAGCCGTACGATCCCTCTGACGCTGGTGATTTTCCAACAAATCACGGAGAAGATGAAATGCATAATTACATGGCCGGGCTTGTCTTAATTAATGAAATGTGATTGAAAATATAATTACAATATGAATTACCTCTCAAAATAAGGACTGCTTAGTAGTCATTTGAAGCCGAGGCCCTGCTTTAAATGTGAATGAACAGAATCTAATGATGCCACTAACTTACCATTAACCTGTCATGCATTTAAAAACCAAGTTTGATGGGCGCTTTCGAATTCACGGCCATGTGCCCGTCTCTCGCCCCTCTCGGGCTTTTGATAAACAATTGACCATGTTAATGAAGAGATGAAAGGAGCTGCAGGTGAAAGGGATGTGTGTACTTTGTGTTTGGTGTTTGGTGTGTGTTGTGGACAGTCTAATGCCCCTCACGGGGGGTGTTTTATATGGTGTAGAAAGTGGCATAGGAGCTGGATATGGCAAGGCAACAATCTCTATCTCTATCTCTCTCTCTCTCTGTCTCTCTCTCTCTCTCTCTCTCTCACACACACACACACACACACACACACACACACACACACACACGCACACTCACCTTTATTTGATGCCCTTTGTGGCTTTTGTTCTCCGACTCATCCATTTGATCTGGTTTATTGTGCCCGGTTGAATGATGCAACATGAGTATTGATGTTTTTTCTTTTTCTTTATAAAATGGTGGATCAGTATTTCAGATGAAAATTCCGCATCCCGGACAATACCTGAAATATATATATTTTTAATGTTCATTCAGTAAATAATTAACATTACATAACCTTTATTTATTCCAGTGTAATATACGCTCGCCGTCCACTTTATTAGGAACAACCAATCAATATCAGCCCATCATGTGGAGCAGGACATCGCAGAAATCATACAGATATAAAATTAAAGTTCATTTTTAATAACGCTGAGATTTCAGTGACTTTGGTCGGTTTGGTTTGAACTGGTTTGAATATTTTCTAACCTCCTTAGAATTCCATACACAACGGTCTGAGAAACACAAACACAAGTGTTTAGAGGTCCAGGTTACTTTGAGCTGCTGGGAAGATGTACAGTAGTAACTCAGCCGTGGTGCACAGAAAAGCATCTCAGCCTTCACATTAAACCGTTAGATACACACTCGTTAACGTTAGATACACACACTAGTGTACACTTAGACCACACTGAAACTCTCACTCATGTCCATGTATTTTTTTAATGGTTTAATGTTTTTTTTAATATATTTTTAATTATAAACACACGTTTACTCCCATAAATAGAGTTCATTTTAAAACTGACTATTTGTTTATAATATACACTGCATATAATCATTCATATGGCTCGTGAGGGTTCTAATCATATTTTAAATAAATATTTTTAAGATCCTTTCATATGCTTTTGTGTTAAAGATGATGAAGATGATTGATGAAGATGGTTGTAATGTATGAGGATCAGACAGGAAAGTAAACCGATTGAAGTGAAGTCTTCCCCTCAGTCGCAGTGTCACAGCAGACAGACTGCACATAAGTCTGTTAATTCTACGCTATTTCTGAAATCAGACAGCCATCTGGATGTGTTGTTGCCGTCTCAGCATCAATGTGTTAATTAACAACACACTTTTTTGTCTTATCACTGTTTCAGCAAGGCTTTCTATATTAGACTAGGAGAAAGAATCCGACCATCTGAACTGTTTTAAACTAGAAGATAAATTTCCTTCCTTTCCCATGATCATTGTCTCACAGTGTTTATCTCCATCGATCATTTACACAATTATAATTCTCTCTAAATATATTTTAGTTTAAAATAAATAATCTACATGACATTTCTTTATTATTTAACGCGTACATGATGTCCTACTGCTGTGCTCATGGGGTAGACGCGATGTGATAAGTGGTACAGAATAATGGATGGATGGATGGATGGATAGTTGTTCATGACAGGATGAAACTTTGGAGCTTAGTTAAAATTAAAAATAAATATTTCAGTTAATTAAATATCTCTTATTGTCGGATTCGATCCGGAGCAGAACTCAGATCTGAGAACAGAAATTTACGGTAACAATAAAAAACACAGCTAGTTTACTAACAGCATCAACTCCAGTTTACTAAACATGAACCAGCTCATTTTCAGCAGAAGATCTTGAAGCTTATCTAGACCCTGTTGTGGTTTATCTAATCACATGAATATATATAAGTGATTTAGCTGAAAGCTCCTGATCAGAACAGACACAGCTCTGACAGCTCAGATCAGAAGGAGTTTACTCTCTCCAGTCTCATCAGCAAACTCACAACACTCTTAAAAATGCTTCCTTGGGATTTTATCTAGAACCCTGTGGTTCTGTACTTGGCCAATAAAACCTTTTTCATTAAAAATTGGTTCTACGTAGAACCTTTAAAGAGCGCTTAACTTTCCATATTAAGATGGTTTTATAATTCAGAGAATATTAAGGTGAAATCGATGCCTTTAGTTTTCAGGGTTTTATTTCTATATAAATATCGATGTTTATTTAAAAAGTTATTAAAGTTGTGAAACAGTTCTGAGAGAAAACCTTAAATAATAAAATGGAGGATTGCAGTTTTCTAACATAGTGCTGTGTGAATTTACTGTATGTTCTGGTCTAAATATTATTATTATTATTATTATTATTATTATTATTATTATTATTATTACTATTATTATTATTATTATTATTATTATTATTATTATTATTATTATTATTATAGCCCCTAAGTGGTATAAGTATAATAAACTGTGTACCTTCAATATTTTTTGAAACCAAAGAACACAGCTTATTTTTATTTACAGTAATAAAGGAATGACTTTATGGTTAAAGATTAAACTCTAACTGTTGTCACTATGATGATATCCACTCTGGATTCTGCTCAGCATCCCTCCTTTTACTGGTCATTATTTTAACTGATGCTGTCTGCAGTAAGACTCAGCCGTTACACAGCCCATTGCACAACCCCAGCGTTGGCATTTGGCCACAAACATAGTGGATATGAAGCATGGAACACAGGAACTGGCAGCGTAGTTTTCTACAGGAAATAGTGTGGTGAGAAATAACACGAATGTTTTCATCATCGTGTAAGAGACAGTGGATGTGTGCATCTCACACACCAAAGTCAGCACAACCTTGAACAGAGAGCAAGAGAGAAAGGAGCCACAGAAATGAGCTCTTTATTGCTCCTTGCTCAGCCAAGAGTGACACACACACACACACACACACACACACACACACACACACACACACACACACACACACACACACACACACACACACAGCAGACAAGGTGGCACTCGGCAACTGGATGCCGTGCAGTATGAGTGCATGAGTCCAGAATATTTCTGCCGTAAATAAGACACACCATCGACTGCACCATACAGGCACCAGTGTTTCTCTCTCTCTCTCTCTCTCTCTCTCTCTCTCTCTCTCTCTCTCTCTCTCTCTCTCTCTCTCTCTCTCTCTCTCTCTCTCTCTCTCTCTCTCTCTCTCTCTCTCTTTTCCTCCCAACCTCTGTGCCTCCCTGTGCTGGCAGGCTTGGAAGTAAATTAGGTCAGGGCTGAAGGAGAAAGTGTGATCTTGCCGTAAACAGCAGCGCCGCAGTCACCAGAGTCACTAATTCACAAAACAATACACACATTAAAACAATCAGATGAAGATGTAGAACTGTTTTATCTGCACAGACCTAGTGTTTAGAGTTAGGATCTAAACTGATAACATGGTGATGAACTGCTGAGCTGAAAAATCCAACACAAATCTAAATATAAAGACATTGATGTCCTCTCAATATCCAGGAACAAGCAAATGTGTAAAAATGTCTCCAATACAGAGAATTGTTTTTTTTTACTGTTGTTTTTGGTTTGGAAACAAACTGAAGTTGATCAAAACTTCTAGAACAAAATGCTGATTGATTTGAAAAAGACAAAAGGTTATAAATTGGGGGAAAAAGAGGTAGGTGAGAGGCAGGAGGTGAAAAACCTGACTCAAAAAATCAGCGCTGTCTGTGTGCATCATTAGGAATGAAGAATAGAACTGGGAATACAAAGAAACAAAGGGAGAGAGAGAGTGAGAGAGAGTGAGAGAGAGAGAGAGAGAGAGAGAGAGAGAGAGAGAGAGAGAGAGAGAGAGAGAACAATAGAAAGAGATGGCAGAATTTAGATTTTTTTCTTCAAAAATGGTGAAATTCAAGGAACTATACTTAGGATCCTCAAGGATCCAGATCAGGTTTGTGGTTTATGTTCGTAGTCGTAATGTGTGTGTGTGTGTGTGTGTGTGTGTGTGTGTGTGTGTGTGTGTGTGTGTGTGTGTGTGTGTGTGTGTGTGTTTTAAATATCAACATATAAAGTCATTGCTTTGTCCTGCTAGGTAGGATCCGCAATACGTCATGTTAGGTAATTAGAGAACAATGTGTGTAGGCCACCAGGAGCTCTGTGTTAATCTTTAATAAGCACTGGTGGGTTTATGGAATGTTGCTGTTTGGCAGTGTGTGTTAAAGCAGGACTTTCCTGGCTTATGGATTAAACCCCACCGGTGTTCTGGACACAGTCCAGAGCCCAAGATGGCAGCACTCCAACCGTCAGATTAGCAATAAGTGTGGCACGAGCTAATTATGGCTAGAACAACCAATTAATTTTGGTTTATAAACTCCTGTAAATTTGGGGCTCGTGTTTAGCTCTGTGCTGGGGTCAGCTGTGCTCACCTCCGTAAATGGAAAGGGTAAGTGACAGGTGTTGTGGGCCAGGGTGAAATCTTTCCATATGTTGTTTCCAACATGGAGGGAAAGAGGAGGAAAAAAAAAGCACAGGTGGTTCTGGGAAATGATCAAAAGCAGCTTGTGATGTTACTGAAGCATGTGGGGCAAAATCGCCTGAATCAGGAAAAGGTTTCAGGCATAAGTTGTGTTCTGTCTCGTGCATGTTACTCACATCAGGATGTAACAAGGTAAGCATCCATTTCTGGATTTGAATTGAAATCTGAAATGGTTTAATAAAAATTATCTCATTCATTCATTCATTCCCTACCGCTTATCTGAACTTCTCGGGTCACGGGGAGCCTGTGCCTATCTCAGGCGTCATCGGGCATCGAGGCAGGATACACCCTGGACGGAGTGCCAACCCATCACAGGGCACACACACACTCTCATTCACACACACACACACACACACACACACACACACACACACACACACACTACGGACAATTTCCCAGAGATGCCAATCAACCTACCATGCATGTCTTTGGACCGGGGGAGGAAACCGGAGTACCCGGAGGAAACCCCCGAGGCACGGGGAGAACATGCAAACTCCACACACACAAGGTGGAGGTGGGAATCGAACCCCCAACCCTGGAGGTGTGAGGCGAACGTATATATGAACGTATGTCCCCTATAAAAAATGCATTAGAAAATCCAGGCATAAAAACCCCTGAGGTTAAGATGGCAGCACTGTCAGCTAGCAGGTCCTCCAAAGCTCAAGTTCCTTGAAAACCTCAAACTTTTTTTTATTTTGCAATAAAATGAAATGTGCACTTCCTGTTTATATCTGGGGTTTTGAGTTGTACAGAACGGGTTATTCGATCTGAACGATGAATTCGTATCCAGTTACATCCGTACACTTCATGTAACCTGTAACCTAAACAGGTGCTGATATTCAATACGCTCAATACACCGTGTGCAGGACGCAGGATTCGGGTCATAATAATAAATCATAATAAATCATAATAAAACAACTGGCTCAGTGATTATTAAAGCAGTTATTAACCTGTAAGGAGGAATAAAGTTAACAAACCTAAAAACACTCATTAATGCTTACATAATCTTTTTTTTCCTCATTTAAAGCCAAACATGAGTCTGGTGTCATAAGCATCCTGTAACACCTCCTGTGTTGTGTCTATATTTTTAAATGCTGTTAATTAGACAGTTAACCTTGGTGAAAGAGACGAGTACGGAAACTCCGTAAGTCTATGTTTTGATTCTGACCCCTGAGTTAACGTCTACCTGCTCTCCTCATGACTGTCTGGGGTTCTTCTGGGTTCTCAGGCTTCTGCTCACCTCTAAAAACCTTCCATGTGTTAAATTGCCCCAATGAGTGTGTGAATGTATGTTTGTGTGGACTGGTGTTCTATACAGTGTGTATTCCAGCTGTACACCACATATATGTCACATTTAGAACATGCTCCAGGTTCAGAATGACCCCGAACTGCTCAGAGCTGGAGACTCCGACATCCTCATGTACACATGTACATCTTCCTAACACAGGCATCCTACTGCTGTTATTAACCCTTTTTCACTCATGTTCAGTTACTTAACACTGTATAAATATATTTAAAATGCATTATGAACCCAGCACCAATAAAACAACAGTATAGAAAACAACAACAACACTATGGCTGAAGCAGCTGACAGCTTTTGCTTTATATCGAAGAGCAAAATGATTTCCATGTTTAGTTTTTACAGTAAGAGGAAAAGTAATTGCTGTAATTCTGTATCATGTTTGCAGAAAGAGCCTCACGTTGTCACACGTCTTCATTTAAAGTAAACTGCTCGTCTCAGTCGTTCTGTTGTCTTATGTTACACGTCACACATTAACGCTCAGGGTTTATAAGCACACTGACATAACTAAAGTCAGTCTGAAGTGACCTTCCATCGTTTTCATACACAGTATTAGTCATCAACCTCAGTGACCTTATTACCTCGCCTCGCTCCCTCACTTACTGTTCTCTTGACACTGGCTTTTCCCCGAGGCGACACCCCCCCCCCCCCGGCCCCCCCCAATCGTCCCGTGAAGGTCAGGGGATCCGGGATGATGTGAACTGGCTCCATTTTGTATTACGCTCTAAAGGCACGTTCCACAAACGCCATCATTTTACTCTAAATTCAGCCAGAAAGAATCTTTCATGTTTTTAGATTTCATGTATTTTAGGCACCAGCGTATTTGACCACGCTAACGCCTCTATCACGCTAACGTCTCTATCACGCTAACGTCTCTATCACGCTAACGTCTCTATCTGTCACGATGATATTTAAATTGATCAGTTTAATGAAAAAGTTTGAATTCTCTTTTAACCCTATGGAGCATTTAAGACTTCATTTGTAAAGTTTCCTCTTTACTTCATGAAACTTCATCTTGTCAATGATTAAAATCAGGTTTGCAACTCACAGTAATGTGTATTAGTAACATGTGTTAATGTAATTCCAGTGTACATGAATAATATTATGTGTGTGTGTGTGTGTGTGTGTGTGTGTGTGTGAGAGAGAGAGAGAGAGAGAGAGAGAGAGAGAGAGAGAGAGAGAGAGAGATAGAAAGAGAGACAGAGAGACAGAGAGACACACACAAAGAGAGAGAGAGAAACAGAGAGAGAGAGAGACACACACACAAAGAGAGAGAGAGAGAGGGAGAGAGGTTGAAGCTATGAGGAGAGAGAGAGAGATAGAGAGACAGACACAGAGAGAGAGAGAGAGAGAGAGAGAGAGAGAGAGAGAGAGAGAGAGACAGGGATAGAGAGACAGACACACAGAGAGAGAGAGAGAGAGAGAGAGAGAGAGAGAGAGAGAGAGAGAGAGAGAGAGAGAGAGAGACAGGGATAGAGAGACAGACACAGAGAGATAGAGAGACAGACACAGAGAGAGAGAGAGAGAGAGAGACACAGAGAGACAGAGAGAGAGAGAGAGAGAGACAGGGATAGAGAGACAGACACAGAGAGAGAGACAGACACAGAGAGACAGACACAGAGAGAGAGAGAGAGAGAGAGAGAGAGAGAGAGACAGGGATAGAGAGACAGACACAGAGAGAGAGAGAGAGACAGACACAGAGAGACAGACACAGAGAGAGAGAGAGAGAGAGAGAGAGAGAGAGAGGGGCTGGCATTGTCCTTCAGGAGTAATTAAGAGGAAGTGTGGCCGGCAGCTTGTCCTGAGTGAGCACAAGCTCAGCAATAAGCCCGACTCATGAAGACGCTGTTTTCAGGTCAGATATTCCTGGTTAATGTAGGACTTCTCACTGCTCAGCACTGTAGCAGACTCACACTCAGATTCCTACGTCTTAATTGTCCGAGTCATTTATAACACTTCACTTTCTGTTCTTCGGTTTGTTTTATTTCACCTCCCCTCATGACTGACGGCTTATAAAACAGACCCCAGCGTCACCAGGCCCACAGCTCTCAGTGCCATCAGAACCAAGTTAATGATGACCACAACAGTATCTGGAATATATCAGCATCACTGTGTACACTAAGGAGAGCAGACAGAGTCTTCCTCTAATGATGAAGGAGCTTGAGCAGCAGAATGACAAGACCTTGTAGGAAGCACATGATGTATGAAGTATGTATGCAGTATGTATGCAGTATGTATGCAGTATGTATGAAGTATGACGTCATCCTCCAAACACTCTTTCTATTGACCAGGTTAAATAGAAATGTGTTAAGCAACTTTTTGTTTTAACAATCCACAACATTAAATACAGCTTTAAACTATATAAACTATATAAATTATAGTAGTTTGTTAATATTTTTAATAATCTAGTGTTTTCACCTAAAAATGATTAAGTTTGTTGTGGTGAGAGTTACGAGCCGGGCTGCAGCACATCACCCCATCATGTCCTGTACAGCACACGCCGGAGAGCCGGATGTCTGGGGAGTGGGAACTGTCAGGTGTCCAAATTTAGGATGAAAATGGGGAGTAATAATATCCCTGCTGTCTAACCCGTCATGTAGAGGTGTGCATTACAGACATGAGGCAGTTTTACTCTCTTGCATTAGCACATTTTCCAGTTAAATCTTCAATATTCAATAAAGAATGTTAGCCTTGGTGCGTAGGAACTTTGTGTCTATCGAGGCATGTGTCTATGTTAGCTATACATGTGTTAGCTAATACATAAAGCTACAACATGAGCAAGGCTTTTCCTTTAGAACAATTTTACTAAAATGGCAGAAATTGTGAAAATGATGAGTTTTTGTGATTGTAAACAGGAAACACTTTTGTACACAATTATACACCATTCGAATAGAACTACGCCTTTAGGGTGAAGACAATGATCTCAGTTCTGCTACCTGAAAATGCTGCTTGTGTTGGGAGCTTCCAAGATATTTTTAGTTCTGGTGCATTGCCTGGCTGATGCCCAGATGTTTGGGGCACAGGACAAGAAATGGACATTATGGGAACTCAAACGTTAAGAAGATTCTATACTGTATTAACTGGATAACTGGGTATTGTGTCATATGTGTACGATATATATGTGTAAAGTAACTGACCAAAATACATATTTCTTTGCACTGGTTAACCTTTTTTTTTAGGAAGTTCTGTTATAAATAATGAATGAACTCTGGTACAAGGTGAATTTCAGAGAAATCGGAGAAATTGAGTCCTAGCTGTACGAATATCACATTGCAGGCTTGAATATGTTATTGTTTCTATAGTAAGGACTCAATCAGAGGAAGTTTTATACCAAATACTCTCTCTAATATTGACCAATTTATAAAAATAATGTGATATAACAGATAAAATGTATGTTCTGGGATTTGTAAAAGAAAAAAATTGTATTTGCTGGAATATAAGAAGGTCGGGGTGGAAGGAGTAACATCACACCACGACCTGTTGTCTTTTATTCATTATAGGCTGGATATATAGCTGAATCCTGGTTCCAGGTGA
>NC_062539.1:18402410-18422410 GCF_022655615.1 Tachysurus fulvidraco
TGTTTGTAGATCATTCTGTTATTTCAACTCTCTGCTCAACCTTTTGCCAAAAGAAACAGAATGTTTAATGATGTTTAATTAGAGTATGCGTTTAAGTTCAATAGCAGTATAAAATACTCGATGTTAGTTGCTTACCTTTACCTTAACACTGAGGTAAAGTGGCTTTGTTCAGTACTGCTGCTGTGTATATGGAAGTCCTAAAGCTAGAGAGTCAGTAAGATTATCATCCTACTGTATTTTGTTAGATTGCATTTGTATTATATTAATTGGTTTGAGCAGAAAGTAAACAAAGCTTTAACACAATGCTGGTATTACATGCACTGTTAGGCTGGACTTGCCTTGGCATTGACACTTGCTAAGAAAAGATATTTGTCATGTCTGATTAGGTTTAACCCCTTGGACAGTATTTGCGTCACTCCTTCTCTACGTTTCTCTCCTATTCTTTCCTCGGCTTATGAGTTTCAGGCAGCATGGTAGGACGATAAGCCCCCCCTCAAGGTCTACCGCCCTTTCCCGTGGGTGCTGTTTCCTTGGAAACCATGTCAGGGTTGACTGGGGGAGTGCAGATGGATTGCCCTTTATCAGGTTACACGACTGGCCCATTAAAAAGATGCAGGCTGCCACTCTGGTGGTGAGACCAGCCTCATCCAGACTGCAGCTACTGGTACATGCTAATGCTGATCACAAGCAAAAAGGTGATGAATACCTGAACAAAAGAGAGAGAGAGAGAGAGTGAGAGAGAGAGAGAGTGAGTGAGAAAGAGAGAGAGAGAGAAAGAGAGAGAGAGTGAGTGAGAGAGAGAGAGTGAGTGAGAAAGAGAGAGAGAGAGAAAGAGAGAGAGAGTGAGTGAGAGAGAGAGAGTGATTGAGTGAGAGAGTGTGTGAGAGAGAGAGAGAGAGAGAGAGAGAGAGAGAGAAAGAGAGAGAGGGAGAAAGAGAGAGAGAGGGTGAGTGAGAGAGTATGAGAGAGAGAGAGAGAGAGAGAGATCTGATGTTCTGGACAAAGAAACCCTGAGACCTAATTAGGTCTTTTATATCATGGTATCATCTTATTTTCACCTGTCTGAGCTGCAGGAAGAAATCTCTAGCACAGCGCAGTGATATTCACTTCCCCACATTCTCAGGGCTGGGAATTCAAACCTGTCTGACAATCATATCTCTTCTCATATCTCTTCTCATATCTCTTCTCATATCTCTTCTCATATCCCTTCTCATATCTCTTCTCATTTCTCTTCTCATTTCTCTTCTCATTTCTCTTCTCATTTCTCTTCTCATTTCTCTTCTCATATCTCTTCTCATTTCTCTTCTCATATCTCTTCTCATATCTCTTCTCATTTCTCTTCTCATATCTCTTCTCATATCTCTTCTCATTTCTGAACAACACTTTCCTGCCTGCTGAAGTGCCGGTCATTGTTTTTTTTTGGTCATTGGTGTTTTCATAGTTTTCTGTGTAAACTCTGGAGATTAGGATGTGTGAAATCTCAGGAGACTTTACTCAAACCCGACAGACCGGCGTCACCAACCAAGCCATGGACAGAGATATTAATGTTTAACATTCTGATGTTTGCACTGAAGCTCATGACCTATATCTGTAATATTTAATGCACTGCGTAGCTGCTACATAATTGGTTGATTGGATAATTGCATGAAGGTGCAGGTGTTATTAATAATAAAATGGGTGCTATGGAAACATAAAACATAATAAACACTATGGCACAAAATACAACAAGTACACAAATAAGTTAATAGCAGGGTAACTAACATTATGAAACAGTTGATGCAGGCCAAGCACACTGTCTGTTGTAAACCTAGAAGAAAATTATGCTTAAATAGACAACATTTCAGACTCCCTTAAAACAAATGAGGTGCTTAAAGACACAAGCTACTGTAATACACTGAGCTGACATTTGCAACTCATTATGTTACGAATGGTTTTAGTAACTGTATAGTTTTAAGGTTATACGTACATACTTTACCTGCTCATACCTGTGGTTCAGATTAATATCTGCCTTGTAACAGAAAGCTGATTAGAGTGAAAAAGTAAACAGAATATTCAGAATCTGTGAGTGGAACAAATGAATTCATATTTATGAAATTTCTTTGTATGTAAATGTGGCCCATGATGACAGTGATTCCTATTAGCCAAGTCATTTAGCTTGCTCTTTTGACAATAATATATCTTTTCCAACCTAATTTGCATCGGTGAACAGCGTCTTTTTTAATGCCTAATTAGGATCTAATGAGTGGTCATATTATGGAGAGTGCCTGGGTTCAAGCCTATTAGTTGCTTGGCTGCCCATAACATTTCATTCCTCCCTTAGTACTTCCGTATTGTGGGCATGATTGTGAATGAGATTCTCTCTCTCTCTCTCTCTCTCTCTCTCTCTCTCTCTCTCTCTCTCTCTCTCTCTCTCTCTCTCTCTCTCTCTCTCTCCCTCCCTTTATATTAGAAATGCTAAAAATAGCCCCCATTATCCTGAACGCTTGGTAGAGTGTGTCAGCAATCAGTATAGCAAGCATGCTGTGCAGAAATTACAATAGCCGTCTCGAACGCACATTTCTCCTCACAAAAGCTCTGCCCTCCAGAGGAACAATAGTGGCTAATTTATAGGAAATGTAGAGAGATGCTTTATTAGCACATTTGATCTCATCTGTTTTATGTTGTTTTGTAAAGTACACATCGTCTTGATGTCTCCAGCCTGATGCTTAGCAGAAATCTGGGACAGAAGTAGCTGTAAAGTTAATCAAAGGGATCAGTGCCTTTTACTAAAATGTCTTTCTTTCTTTCTTTCTTTCTTTCTTTCTTTCTTTCTTTCTGTATTTTTTTGTGCACCATTTAAAATAACTGAGTAATTATATTTTTGTATATTTCTCTATCTGTCCACACCAGCCACTTATCCAATCAGTCCGTCAACATCAGAATAACGGAAAAAATGCGATGTCAGTAAATTTCACTGTGGATTGTTGGTACCAGATGGGCTGGTTTCAGTGTCTCAGAAACTGCTGATCCACTTGGATTTTTACACAAAACAGTTACACAGAATGCTGCAGGAAACAGAAATATTCAGTAAGCAACAGTTCTGTGGAGAGAAAGTGTGTTAAGGGCAGACAGAGTGAAGAGAAGAATGGACAGACTGATGTCAGTAAACCTACAGTAACTTAAAAAACAACAATATGTTGAACCTTATTGCAGATGATGCACAGCATCAGAAGACTGCGACACTGAGGCTGCAGTGGGCACATGTTCACCACGACTGGACAGTTAAATATAAAGTGGAAAAGTCAGGTGACATTTTGTTGTGCTGCATGTACAACGTTTTACATTTAATGACAAAGAATAAAGGGTCACAGTGGCTTAGTGGTTGATTCAGACTTCTGCTACTTGTACATGAAGGTCACATGAAGATTCATTTCAATTTATTAGTGTAGCGCATTGAACAGTTCACATTGTGTCAGAGCAGCTTTACAGACATATAGAAACAAAATAAAAACAATTAAAGTTTAAAATACAGTTACTATTTATCTTTAACATTTATCCCTAATGATCAGGTCTGAGGTGACGGTGGTGAGGAAGTAAACCTCATCCTCATTTAGGTGACACTGGACAGTAAATAATGTAAATCATGTTCTTTCTACAACAGTTTATAATCCAGTGGATTTGTGTAACCAAGAGCTCCTGAGGAACTAGGAGCACAAATTCTGAGTTCCTTACAGACTCATCACTAATTCCTTCCTGCTGAAGTCTTCTCAGGATGATGATGACTTGCATCTGTAAATTGTGTTGTGTGATTCTGTGTGTGATTTGATCAGTTGTCCCTACCTTGTGTCCCAAGTCCCTGTGAGAGGCTCCAGATTCCTCATTATGCTGTGAAGGATGAGTGGTTTAGAGAATGAGTGAACAGAGTAACACGAACATGAGTTTAAACAAAAGGACTACATTGGCCATTTTTACATTGTATGGAAAACAAATTTAGGTTTAAGGGAACGTTTTAAAACAGTTACAGTAAAAACCAAGATAACAAAGATAACAAACCGTCTCACTTTGTCGGATATACCATTTTCTTCCTGAGAAGTCAGTGTCCCTGGCCATGGTCCTGAAACAACGGTTTCTCTATAAAGGCTCTAGAGAGAAAGCTGGACTTTGTTTCTATGATGGTTTGCGTGTCTTTAGACACTAGAGCAATGACTGGGGTTGCATATAAGATGTAGAATCATTTTCTATAAAGACATAACTGTCTTCCTTCCAGTCCTGGTGAGACCAGACATCACACAATTATTTGTGTAGATCATGAAGGCCCTTCATGAGGAGCCTGTTCTTTATACCTTCCTAAATGTCAAAATCACAGAATACAATATACATCCATAGCCAAATTTCTCAAACAATAGTGATGTTAAATAATCTAAAATGGTAGAGAGTGAACATCAAACTGGATCCTGGTGGCTCTAAGAACACAAGGCACTATACAGAAATACACCCTGAATAGGTTTCAAGTGCATTACATTTAAAAAAATATTTTTTTTATCAGGATCCACCAGTGCATGAAGCACCATGATTATGGGACGTGGGCAAAAACCCATGCAGACATGGAGAGAACATGCAGAAGTCCTCACAGACAGCAATGTAAACCAAATCCCTGCAGCTGTGAGTTGGCAATGCTACCTGTTCTGCCATCATGCCACCCTCTACTTCAACATCATTAAGAAATGTCAACACACACAGACATTCTTAACAATATTTCCATGATCTAGGAAACTTTTCATGTTCCAGTCCCACCAATCTTACCCAACAACTAGTGTGTTGATTCTGATGATAGCCAATGTGGAATGAGTATTTAATAAGTCCCTAATAAGCCTAGCTTTGTTTACCAGAGATCCCAGCTGAGGAGATGACTCTCTGGGGGTGAATGAGAGTCCCATCGGGTAACGGCAATTAGCAGCAGTAGAGGGGGCCGTTCTGGCAGCATTTTTTTTTCTCTTCTGATTGTAATTCTGTGAAAGAAACAGGATTTATTGCCCTAAGGCAACAGTTGACATTGCATTACAAGCTGCAGTGCTGCTCAGCACCCACCATTATTCTCATGTATATATACATCATGACTAAAAAGAAAACCCTGTTACTAATTCATCTACATAAAGGACTACAGTAGTGCCTCAGGGCATGAACAAATGAGAGCAGTTAGCAAAGCACCCTCCCTCCCTTCCTCGCCTAACCACCCCTCCCTTGCGAGCGCACCCACTGTCGACTGCTCTGTTAACTTGTCACTTGTAATCGCCAAAAATGCAAGGAACCATATGCCATGCTGTTTGTTGGAACAACCACCCCCAACCTCCCTACACGCTGCTGGCATGCTACTTCACTAGCGTTTGGTGGCACGTCTCTACAAAGGGACGATCCCTCGAGCAAAGTGACAGGCGGCGCGGATGAAAGCGTTGCCTGCTCCTCTCTGCCGTGTGATTCCACGATTTGCCATCTGTGATCCGAGCGGAATCCCTGCGTTCACTTTCATTTGTTGCATAATAGAGGAATGTTCCAATACTGTAATGCTGGGAATCATGGCACATGCTAACAGGCAACTCAGCAGCATTGGAGATTCCAGCTTGGGGAATCCCTGCCAAGCCACCCAACAAGCCCACCCCACCCACCCCGCAATGCCCAACACTCTCATGATGTCCTTATTTACAGTCAGTTATGAGACATTAGCTTCTGCACATCAGACACGCTGGCAAAGTGAGATGCAGCTAAGAGAGGGAAGAACATATCTACATGTGTGTGTGAGATTGGAGCATGGCCCATAACCATTTGTTGCCAAGTCAAACCTGCAATGTTTAAGCTTTATTCCCTTAACATTTATGGGGACACTTACTCAGATATCTGTGCGTGCGGTCTCCTTGTAAATCATTTAAGAGATATATTGTATAAATATTGTCAGAGAATCCATCCATCCTGCCTGACCACTCATCACCTCTCTACTGGCACATTCTAATGAATGTTAATGGGTGTGCTGGAACATAAAGAGTGGTTTGTGCAGACGTTCATCTGGCAGCTCAGTGTGTGCATGTGCATGAAAAGGCTCCTTCATTGTGCACCTTCTCTGGCAGCTGCTACTTAATGTGATCATCGTTTATTTAGTCTGAAGACACTTCTGTCTCACTCCTCACCCTGACACAGCTTGTTCAAGCTATAGGAGTTGAGCCATGAGGCTCTGATGAGCCACAGCCATATAGAGTATACTCACTCACTCACTCACTCACTCACTCACTCAGTCAATCACTCAGTCACTCACTCACTCACTCACTCACTCACTCAGTCAATCACTCAGTCACTCACTCACTCACTCACTCACTCACTCACTCACTCACTCACTCAGTCAATCACTCAGTCACTCACTCACTCAGTCAGTCACTCACTCACTCACTCACTCAGTCAATCACTCAGTCACTCACTCACTCACTCACTCACTCAGTCAATCACTCAGTCACTCACTCACTCACTCACTCACTCACTCACTCACTCAGTCAATCACTCACTCACTCACTCACTCACTCACTCACTCACTCACTCACTCAGTCAATCACTCAGTCACTCACTCACTCACTCAGTCAGTCAGTCACTCACTCACTCACTCAGTCAATCACTCAGTCACTCAATCACTCAGTCAGTCACTCACTCACTCAGTCAGTCACTCAGTCAGTCACTCACTCACTCACTCAGTCACTCACTCACTCAGTCAGTCACTCAGTCAGTCACTCACTCACTCAGTCACTCACTCACTCAGTCAGTCACTCACTCAGTCACTCACTCACTCACTCACTCACTCAGTCAATCACTCAGTCAGTCACTCAGTCAGTCACTCACTCACTCACTCACTCACTCAGTCAATCACTCACTCACTCAGTCACTCACTCACTCAGTCAGTCACTCACTCAGTCAGTCACTCACTCAGTCAGTCACTCAGTCACTCACTCAGTCAGTCAATCACTCAGTCACTCACTCACTCACTCAGTCAGTCACTCACTAAGTCACTCACTCAATCACTCACTAAGTCACTCACTCACTCACTCAATCACTCACTAAGTCACTCACTCAATCACTCACTAAGTCACTCACTCAATCACTCACTAAGTCACTCACTCAGTCACTCACTCACTCACTCAATCACTCACTAAGTCACTCACTCAGTCACTCAGTCACTCACTCAGTCACTCACTCAATCACTCACTCAGTCACTCACTCACTCACTCACTCACTCACTCACTCACTCGCTCAATCACTCACTAAGTCACTCACTCAGTCACTCACTCAGTCACTCACTCACTCAGTCACTCAGTCAGTCAGTCAGTCAGTCAGTCAGTCAGTCACTCACTCACTCACTCAGCCACTCACTCAGTCACTCAGTCACTCACTCAGTCACTCACTCACTCACTCACTCGCTCAATCACTCACTCACTCACTCACTCACTCAGCTGGTCAGCATGCTTCCTCTGTATGTAGTACACGAGAGCATTATTCAGAAAGTACAAATAATATGTTCTTGAAAAGAAAGAAGAGATGCTTGCTGTTTAGCCCCGCCCACTTCTTGTTTAAACCCAGATATCTGCAGAACAGATAAAGTTCAGTGGCATTGTGTTACATCCCTACCATGTCAGTATAATTCTTTAGGTGTGATATGAGGTTAATGGAGCAGTAAATACAACATAGACATCCACAAGTCCATTTTTTCCCTTTTCTTTTTCTTTTTATTGTTTTGTAAAATATTCACACAGCTTTAAATATAAATACACGGATCCTGATGGTTCGAGTCTTCATTCTTGTTCCTACTTAATATTTCTTTTACGGTTCTACATTAACGCCGTGCAGCTTCTAGAGGAACAAAGCAAAGTACTCTTAAATCTCTATTTCCAGACATTTAAAAAAGAATCGTAGAACATAAAATAAAAGTTTCCAAAGCTTCTTAGGAACACTAGTCTAGGGTTCTTAACTTCTTTAATGAATGTTTACTATTTATAACTGGATCCAAGATTTTTCTTTTGTTATAATGATTGTGTGACTGCGATGTCTGAGTAAAACTCCTCTCTTTATTTCTATACTGCGATCTCATCCATTTCTTTAATCTAATCCAGTATGAGCGCAGATCACTGAACATCTCCCATTAGCTTTGCACTGAGATTCAGTGAGCAAGCCTTTTCTTCTCCTCCCTGAATAAAAACAACAGTAATTCACTCTGAATCAGGTTTTCCTTTCAGCTGGGCTGGAATGCTATTTAAAGGAGCGGTTTGTTATGTTTAGTGCCCTCTGCTGCCTGTGAGGAGAGCTGCAACTGCTGTGAAAACACAGACATGCCTTTCCCTTCTTTCGGCTGACCCCACCCTCTCTGCCTCAGGAAAAGGGGCGGAGCCTAGCAGCTCTGTTCTGGCTGTGTGCAGGACAAAAGCCTGAGATGAAGAAACTTGCCTTGTAGCCTGCATGTCAGGATTATACAGTGTGTAAACATCTGAGACGGACGGCTCTATAGAGACTTCCCTTATACAGATTGACAGTAAAATCTAATCTGTCTTCTTTGTAGATTATTGTTGATCATTTTTCTTTTTTAAGAAGCAAACCATGCGTCGTGTTAATCCTTTTTCCAGCACACTGACGTTGCGTCCTGAACTCGACTTATAAGACATTTTTAATGGGTACAAACAGATGAATTGTTTTATTTCTATCTTTAAGTCTGATAAAAATGATCCAGGACATCGATGTCTTTCAGTGTGAGATGTTAAGATAAACTTACACAGAAATCTGTGTGTAAATTAATGTAGATAATTCCTTTAACTGTGGAAAGCAGAAATGGGCTTAATGACCATTTACTCTGAAGATATAAACATTTGTGTGAACAAATAGGAAAATATTATCATTAGTAGAAAAGATAAAATCAGAAATTCTTCAAATTCATATGAGACATTAGTCTATGGACTGTGACATGACAGAGAAATGTAGAACTTTATATATAAATTATAATTGTATTTTTTTGCCCTCTGTGTTGTTAAAGTGTTTGTAGTGAGGAGCAGGAAGTGTATCTCTGTTACAGATACAGGTGTAATAATAAAGGTCAAAAGTACCATGAGATAATCTGAGATAATCTGAGATTATTATAGTTCTGTCTTCTTCATCAGGGAAGGGGGAGAAGAGGAGGAGAGAGAGGAGAGGAAAGGAGGAGCGGAGAGGAGAGGGAGAAGGAGAAGAGAGATACGAAGGGAGGGAAGGAGGAGAGAGAGGAGAAGAGAGAGAGAAGGAGAGGAGAGAGAGGAGGGGAGAGGAGAGGGGAGAGGAGAGGAGAAGGGAGGAGAGGAGAGGAGAGGGGAGGAGAGGAGGGGAGAGAAGAGGAGAGGAGAGGGAGAGGAGAGGAGAAAGGAGAGGAGAGGGGGAGGGGGAGAGGAGAGGAGATGAGAGAGGGGGAGGAGAGGGGAGGAGAGGAGAGAGGAGGGAGAAGAGGGGAGGAGAGGAGAGGGCGGAGAGTAGAGGAGAGGAGAGGAGAGGAGAGGGGAGGGGAGGAGAAGAGAGGAGAGGGGAGGGGAGGGGAGGAGGAGGAGAGAGGAGAGGAGAGGAGAGGAGAGGAGAGGAGAGGAGAGGAGAGGAGAGAAGAGGAGAGAGGAGAGAGGAGATGAGAGGAGAGGAGAGGAGAAGAGAGGAGAGTAGAGGAGAGGGGAGGGGAGGAGGGGAGAGAAGAGGAGAGGAGAGGGAGAGGAGAGGAGAAGGGAGGAGAGGAAGAAGAGGGAGGAGAGGAGAGGGGAGGAGAGGAGAGAGAGGGAGGAGAGGAGAGGAGAGAGAGGAGGAGAGAAGAGGTGAGGAGAGGAGAGGATTGGAGGAGAGGAGAGAAGAGAAGAAGGGGAGAGAGGAGAGGAGAGGAGAGGGGAGGGGAAGAGGGGAGAGAAGAGGAGAGGAGAGGGAGAGGAGAGAGAGGAGAGGAGGGAGAAGGGAGGAGAGGGTGAGGAGAGGAGAAGGAGGAGAGGAGAGGAGGGGAGAGGAGAGGTAGAGGAGTAGAAGATGAGACGGGCGGAGGGAAGAGAGGAGGGGAGGAGAGGAGAGAGAGGAGAGGGGAGGGAGAGGAGAGAGAGGAGGGAGAAGAGGGGAGGAGAGGAGAGGAGAGGAGAAGGGAGGAAAAGGGAGGAGAGGAGAAGGGAGGAGAGGAGGGGAGCGGAGAGGAGAGGGAGAGGAGAGGAGAGGAGAGAAGAGGAGAAGGGAGGAGAGTAGAGACGAGGAGAGGAGAGGAGAAGAAAAGAGGAGAGGAGAGGAGAAGGAGAGAAGAGGAGAAGGGAGGGAGGAAGAGAAGGAGGGAGAGGAGAGAAAGAGAGGAAGGGGAGAGAGAGGAAGAGGAGGAGGAAGAGAAAGGAGAGGAGGAGAAGAGAAGAGAGAAGGAGAGGAGGGAGGAGGGAGAGGGAGGAGAGAAGAGACGAGGAGGAGGGGGCGTCAGGCTAGTCGGAGATCTTCGTTACAGCTAATATCTCTCCTCTCCTCTTCTCTTCTCTTCTCTTCTCTTCTCTTCTCTCCTCTTCTCCTCTCTCTTTTTTCCCTCCACAAATCAGTGAGTTCTTGCAGGCTTTGACTGTAATTACACTGTAAAAGGTTCAGTGATATTTTCTTCAGTCACCACACAAGCAGCATCTCTGATCTCAACACTGACATCCTGTCATATACCTTTATAAGGTAACTTTGCCCAGCTACTAACTCTAAAAGGTGTTACGCAACAGAACGTGAACGTATTTCAGTGTGTTCACTCTACAACCCGACACATCCTTAGATTGTTGACACATCATGAAGGTCATCCACACAGCAGGGGGCAGCATCTCCATGTCCTGCTACCTGCTGAGCCATACTTTGTCCTTCTGCTCTCGTGTTGGTGCTGCATGCCCTTTCCTCACACAGGGGTAACTACAATAACCTGCAGGAGAAGTGATGTAAACACATGTTAATTACAGACATGTAGGAACGATTCTGAGGATATTGATGAAATGATCAGCAACAAATCTTCAAACTTCAGTAATCTTTTCTCTACGGTTAGATTTTTATTTCATTTCGGAGATTGTTTGTTATTTACAAAATGACAGAAATCCCCAAAGGGTCACATCGTTAAGGAAATTCACTTCTCTCGGATCTCGTCACTGTCTTTAACTACAGACACTTTGTTTACAGCAAATAAATATTTGGAGAATTTTAAATATCATTAACACTTTATTATTTCTGTTCATTTATTTCCTACTTAATTTGATATTAAATGAACTAATTATTAACTTCTTCATTACAAAAATTCACCACTATTTTATTAGCACTAATGAACCATAAACATTTAGTAGAACCTGCATAAAGATCTTATTTCACTCGACATTCAGGACACATCAGGTGACAGACAGGAGCCTCGGCCAATCGGGTGAAAGAGGAAAAAGGATTCTGTTCTGATTTGATCATTTTCCCAATAAAAAGCTACGGTGTTAAGTACAAAGGTCTTACGTACGTCGCTCTGGATACGTACGTCGCTCTGGATAAGGCCGTCTGCCAAATGCTGTAAATGTAAATGTGTCTGTTTGTTTTTGTAACTTGCTTGTGCTCAGGTCATTAATGGTAGTCAGCTGGATTTATTTATACAGCAACCTTTGTTACGACACCAGAATAAGTTCGGAAAATATTTCGGTGCCGCAACAGAACTGAAGCCACGTTTTTGACCTGTTCAGATTTAACAAATGTCGAATATTATCGACAGGGTCTAATTGTTATGGTGTATTTTCATGGATATTACAATGTATTTAGTCACAGATACTGACATGACAAATCAAGCTGGCTTACTACCAGTTAGTTTAGCAGCTTAGCAAATGTTAATGCTGAATAAAACTGCACATAACTGCATTTTCTTCTGCAATAATTCAGATTTCCTGTACGTCTTGTCAAGTGCACTTTAGCACTGAAGTAGCTTCGGTATCTTCTACATCCCTGTAAAAGAGACACATTATCCCAGCGTGTATGCTAATGGCTCTTCAAACTGCAGGGTTAAGCTAAAGAAGACCTGTGGTTAATGTCTGTTGGAAATGACGTAATGGTTTATATTTCACCTAATAGAATATTGTTCAGTGTTTAATCTGAAATTCAACCTCAGACCACACTGTTGGAATGGTATTTGGTTTCAAGACCTCTTTATTTAATTCGTCTTAGGCATCGGGAACTCGATACTCGTTCAATATGTTCCCTGCTAGATGTACAAATAGATCTCTAGATATTTTACGTATATTGTATGAACATTACATTGTTTTTCTTCTGGTTATATCATACTAAAGTTCAGCTCACATGTAGAAATGTGAGCCTTAATTACATTCTGTAGTTTAAAGTCTGATTGAAATCTTAAAGGGAATTATTACATCTCCATTCTCTTCCTGTTATAATTAGTTAGTCAGTTAGTTAAGAATGTGTGTGTGTGTGTGTGTGTGTGTGTGTGTGTGTGTGTGTGTGTGTGTGTGTGTGTGTGTGTGTGTGTGTGTGTGTGTGTGTGTGTGTGTGTGTGTGTGTGTGTGTGTGTGTGGGTGTGTTTGGTGTGTGTATGTAGGGGGGTATGTGTGTGTGGGGTGTGTGTGTATGTGTATGTGTGTGTGGGGTGTGTGTGTATGTGTATGTGGGTGTGGGGTGTGTGTGTATGTGGGTGTGGGGTGTGTGTGTGTGGTGTGTGTGTGTGTGTATGTGGGTGTGGGGTGTGTGTGTGTAGGGGGGTATGTGTGTGGGGGGGGTTTATGTGGGGTGTGTGGGTGTGTGTGTATGTGGGGTGTGTGTGTATGTGGGTGTGGGGTGTGTGTGTATGTGGGGTGTGGGGTGTGTGTGTGTTTGTGTGTGTGTGTGTGTGTGTGTGTGTGTGTGTGTGTGTGTGTGTGTGTGTGTGTGTGTGTATACAATCATACATGCAACGTGACTAAACTCAACACAGTTAAATATAAGTATCCTGTAAGTCGTCCGTGTCGGGAGGCATTAACATCTCGGCCCAAACACAGGGGGTTGAATGTTGTCCTTTGGCTGAAGACTGTTTTATTATGTGCAGCTTTCCTGTCATTCATTTAAAATCTACTTTTGTTGTTGTTGTTGTTGTCGTCGTTGTTGTCGTTGTTGTTGTTGTCGTTGTTGTTGTCGTTGTTGTTGTCGTCGTCGTTGTTGTTGTTGTTGTCGTTGTTGTTGTCGTCGTCGTTGTTGTCATTGTTGTTGTTGTTGTCGTTGTTGTTGTTGTTGTCGTTGTTGTTGTTGTTGTCGTCGTCGTCGTTGTTGTTGTCGTCGTTGTTGTCATTGTTGTTGTTGTTGTTGTTGTCGTTGTTGTTGTCGTTGTTGTTGTTGTTGTTGTCGTTGTTGTCATCGTCGTTGTTGTTGTTGTAACAGAAAACTAACCACAGCAACTATATAAATATCCCAACTTGTCTAAAGCTATAAAAATGCTATAAGCTTGAATTATACAGTTATTTTATAGAACAGCTTTAAGAGAAGTGAGTGATTATGCAGTTAAAATCTGAGACGTCACACAGCTAACGGAGCGCTAATCCAACAAATACTGTAAATAATATCATGTTAAATTTAAACACAATGCTAGTGCTCAACATAATCCCATGAATGAGCACAAATCAGTGAACGAAGGTAAAATGGACCATAATATCAGTAGGTTTTATATATAATAGTCACTGATGCACAAGAAGATGGAGAGATTAAAATACTGTAAGATGATATTCAGTGTGAGTGTTACAGTTACACTGATGGAGTGAAATTGGCTTTAAAGCAGCTGTGTGTCATTTTTAGTGCTCAGTTGTAACTAAGGTGGAGTTCATTTCCAGGCCAGAAAAATATAAACAGAAATGAAGTGAAATGAAATAATGAGAAAGAGACATTTTGTATTCTACAGAATTATAAAGTGACTTAATTGTGTTTGAAATCTTTGCCTATTACAAGTCCATTAGCACCTTTAAACAAGACAAAACACACCTTTAAATAGTACAAGGATTTGAATTCGATCATGAAGAGCTCGCAGTGAAGCATCGTGCTGCACACTGAATGCAAGCGAGCTGAGATCGTGTGTGTTTATGGGGAAGAGTGAGTGATTCGGCTCAAATGGAGGATTCTCCATCTTGCACAGGAGTGTGTATGGTGGGTTGTGGGGGGCGTTCGGAGCGGTTTTGCTTTCATGGCGGTTGCTGTGACAGCACAGAGGAGTGATCGCTCAGGCTCCATTTTTCCAGGGCTGACGTCTTTGTTACGTTTCCTCCCCTTTATTCCTGCCACATGAATAGGATACACACTAGTCACACACTTGCCGCATCACTCTTATGAGCCACAGCTTCACCAGATTTTCCTCTCTCTCTCTCTCTCTCTCTCTCTCTCTCTCTCTCTCTCTCTCTCTCTCTCTCTCTCTCTCTCTCTCTCTGGCTGTCTCTCACTCTCTCTCTCCATATCCCCCTTTTTTTTGGTTGTCACAGTAACCATCTCACCTTCTCTCTCCAGTCACACATAATGAGGTGAGTGTGGAGAGAGAGAGAGCGAGAGAGAGATAGAGAGAGAGAGAGAGAGAGAGAGAGAGAGAGAGAGAGAGAGAGAGAGAGAGAGAGAGAGAGAGAGAGAGAGAGAGAGAGAGAGAGGTGTTAGCATGAACAAAAAAAACATGGTTTATTGAGAGAATGCCAAATATGTGTTTTCTGTGCATCTATTTTCTCTCCTCCGCATATTGCATGTTTTTTTGGAGGGGAAAAACACAGTGCTGTCACCTATTCCTTATTTCTCCTGACTCGTGTGTGAGGCAGAGAATAGACAAAAAGGATAAGCGAGAGAAACCATGCAAAGGAAAGAGAAAGGGAGAGAGAAATGAAGGGAAGATGGAAGATAGGGACAAGACAGTCAGTGACTTAGCATCTGTGGTCTTGTCATCTTTATGGTGTTGTTATTCAGTCTAGAAAACCCTCACAAAGCTCTGTTTTTCCTCCCACACACACACACACACACACACACACACACACACACACACACACACACACACACACACACACACACACACACACACACACACACACACACACACACACTCACACACACCCTTGTGTGTCTGTCAGCGCCTTATACACTCTGTGGCTATTTTCTAACCAGCAGCCTGCCTTCAGACAAAAGGAAGCTCTGCAGCTCACACGCTTTCTCTCAGCGCTCTCTATTTGCTTTTCGCTCAAACGCAGTAACACAATCATTACCAGTTAATCACCCGACACTCAAACAGTTATGATGATGATCATAAATTGCCAGAAATCCAAATCTTCACCTTGTGCTCATTATTGTGTGGTGTTGCTGCTCTGTAGATGATGTTCAGGATATTTTAATTGTGCTTAAGAGATTCGGAGTATTTACAAGAAAAAGAAGAAGCATATGCTTTCACTCGTTAGGAATAATTATTAATAAATCTGAGCGCAATAATCAATATGGCTTCCGATCAGCCGAAGAATCACCTGACCAGAGAGAATTAAATTCTGTCCTTATCTCCAAGCAAAACAGCCACCAGGCTAAAGTTAGTGATGTAATATTTTACAAAGCAGGTTTAACCGTTGCCTCACCTTCTGTTTTTTTAGATGTCGTGTTGACTGTAAGGTTTTTATAACCTGTAACTTTTAGCTCTTAGCATAGATATCATCTGTATAGATATCAGCAAACACAACAGTAAATCTAGATTATTAACGATACGTACTGAACATTATCTTGTTCCTGATTGGCTGCAGCACAAGTCACTCTGAGACTATGGAGAAACACAGAGCTGGTATCATGAGCCTGAATAAATCCGATGATGAACAGTGATGCTTTTGTGTATGCTTATTATTATTATTATTATTATTATTATTATTATTATTTTATTTTTTAAAGCCATTTGCTCAGTATAATGTTCTTTTAAATATTCCAGACACAGCATTGATATTATAAGTATGCAAACTTCTGAAAACCCACCTGAGTAAAGTGAGTTATTCAGAATAAATAATTATGTCTGTATTACTTCTGTAACATAAGTAACATCTCATTAAAATCATCTTAATGGTTAAAAGTGAACAAAATAACAGACTGAAACAAAGCAATTCTATTTCGTTCTTATTTGCTGTGTGCAATCAGCAATGTCTGGGATATCTAATGAGGATAAAGCTTTCCATTGACAATTAATGCTGATGTGTTTCTGCATTAGCTATTAAGGTTCTGATAATAATAATAATAATAATAAGAAGAAGAAGAAGAAGAAGAAGAAGAAGAAGAAGAAGAATGTTATCTGTTGCTCTTATCAGCTGTTAGTGAACAGACCTCTTAAATATCCATCACGCTTCATCACAGACACTCATCAGTCTCCTCACAATAACTGAAATATATCACATAAATTCTGTCATGTTAAGGTCTGTTTAGAAGAATACTGAGTTTATACTGTTTTATAAAGGACACTATTTACATTAACATTCATTCATTCATCTTCTACCGCTTATCTGAACTTCTCGGGTCACGGGGAGCCTGTGCCTATCTCAGGCGTCATCGGGCATCGAGGCAGGATACACCCTGGACGGAGTGCCAACCCATCACAGGGCACACACACACACTCACACACACACACACACACTCTCATTCACTCACACACACACACACACTACGGACAATTTTCCAGAGATGCCAATCAACCTACCATGCATGTCTTTGGACCGGGGGAGGAAACCGGAGTACCCGGAGGAAACCCCCGAGGCACGGGGAGAACATGCAAACTCCACACACACAAGGTGGAGGTGGGAATCGAACCCCTGACCCTGGAGGTGTGAGGCGAACGTGCTAACCACTAAGCCACCGTGTCCCCACCGCATTAACATTATTTACATTAACATTATTTACATTAACATTATTTACATTAACATTATTTACATTAACATTATTTACATTGACATTATTACCTGTTCAGTGTCACCCAAATGAGGATGAGGTTCACAGTCTGGTTCCTCTCAAGGTTTCTTCCTCATCTCATCTCAGAGTTTTTCCTCATCTTCACCTCGGTCTTGATCATTAGGGATAAATGTTAGAAATAAAAAGTAACTCAGTTTTAAACTTTAAACTTTTTTCTGTTCCAAACTTCTATAAAGCTGATTTGAGACCATTGTTTGTCGGTTAAAAGTGTGACACAAATAAATTGAACAGAAATTACTGTTAAGTCATTGTTCATTATAGTTGTTATACCTCAGTGCCATTTCCTTATTGTACTGTAGAATTAAAAGTATTTTTTACTCGTCTTCCTGTATTATGTTCCCCGGAAAACAACCTTTTCTTTCTTAAGACCCTCAGAGCTCCATTATGGAAAGTGTAGTCATTAACCTACATAAGTTTCCATACATTTTCATGTGAACCGTTCAGAAGAAAGACAGAAACGAGGATCGCACTGTAAATGTGCAGGTTTAACAAACTTAGTGAATGCAGATGCTTTAGAAGTATCAGGCCGAGTGAAGAAGGTGTGGATGTGAGGAGAGACACAACACTTTCCATTTAAGTGCTTATTAAATTTGTGGCTAGCTGGTGCCTGATTTTACCCACATTTTTACCTACATTGATTTTACGCTTATAAAGGCTGGTATGTGTTCATTACAAACTCAATTGAAAACAATCTAGCACTGAGATGGACTGGTGTCCCGTCCCATCGGGGTTGTATTCACACCTAAACTCCTGGGTTAGGCATCAGATCCACCGCCGTATGCTGAGTACTGTACGCTGATTAGTGACTGAATGATGGATTTCTTTCTGTTTAATTCTGTCTGTGCTGAAATGAGAAGTTTAGTCAAGAACAAAGAGTCTTAGTGTGATAGCATCAGACTGGCTTTAAGGAGAAAGGACACACACCTCGGCTCGTCGGGGTCAGAGCACAGGGTTAGTGATGATGCAGTGCCTTTGGAGCAGAGAGGGTTAAGAGACTTGATCATGGACCCAGCAGTAGCAGCTCAGCAGTGCTGTGGTTTAAATCTCAACCTTCTGATCAACAACGCAGAGTACTGAGCATTTGAGACGCCACTTTCTCTACGTTGTGGAATACGTATGTGGAACGTGACATTTCTGTCATTTTGGTTATCTTGCTTCCTAACAGACAAACTTAAAGGGTGGTCCATTGCTTGGCTTTTAAGCACAAAACTATAAAATAATGACATTTTTTTGCAGTTAACAAGAAGTTTTTCCCTATGCAGTATGTATTTCTCAAGTTCATACCAATTCATGTCTCATTCTACACATGAAGGTGTGAACATGACTTTACACCTTGGGCTGCCTGAACAAAAGGAATCCAATATGTAAGATTCACACTTGTTTGATGCAATCATTGAATCGGGAAAATATTTACTGTTGTCTGCATCTTTCACCATGTAGAGTTAAGCACTTTCCTTCCTTTTTTTGTTCATTTCTCTCGTCAGCTTAATTAGTCACGTCTGATGTTAATTACATGAAGTATAGGAAATAGCAATCTCAAGTAGATCAAATTAGACGCTATACAGAGCCTGAAGTGTCTCGTTCTTTCTGTGTGTGTAGAAGCAGGCAGAAGCATGACCTGTGAGGAGCAAGTGACTGACTGAGCTTCATCTGTGCTACTAAATTAGAACCTAATAGTGGAAATCACATCGTTAGAATAGTTACATGGCTGTTTACTTCGCAGCGAGACGCGTCTGTTCGCTCAGCAGGCGGCCGTATTTCAGCCCTGATAATAAACATCGACGTGGCGTTCTGATTAGCACCAACGCAAACATGAACCGTGTCACTGCTTAGAAGTTTTAAATCAATATTCTTCATTATATATGATTATATTCTCTGTTTCTTTAATCTGTTCGGTAAACTTGAGCTAAAAAAGCTCTCAGACTTAAGGACAATGGTGGCTATGGAACAGTCAGGAATAAAATCATAATCAATCAGTTATTACACTACAATTCTTGCACAATGTTATATTTGTAGGAGGTTCTAAATGCTAAAGACAGACGGGTTCTAAAATGCTTTAAAAATGTCTTTATAAGGAATTTGCTCAGACAAAAATATCTTTAAACACTTCCAAATTGTCTTTATTGTTATATGGATGATTTCCTTAAGCAAAGAACAATCCAGTTTTGGGTTAAAATCCAGCACCAATCAGCTGTAATATTAAAACCATCCCCTGTGTGCTGCTAAAACAGCTCTGACCCGTCGGGTTGTGAGATGGAGGCCTCCACGGATCAGACTGGTTTGTTCAGCACATCTCTCAGCTGCTCGATCAGATTGAGATCTGGGGAATTTGGAGACCAAGTCGACACCTTGAACCTTTTATCACGATCGTCAAACCCTTCCTGAATGTTAGCAGTGTGCAGGGACAATAATCAGAGACTCGGTCAGTACAGAAAGGGCCGTAGATTTTAACGTAACATCCGTATGAATGTCAGGGCCCAAGGTTTCTCAGCAGAACGTTACTAAGAGCATTACAGAGCTTCCACAGACTTGCTTTCTTCTTCCTTCTCCAGGTAAGTGATGTGTGTTCCCCGTCCACATGATGTAAAAGAAAATGGGATTCATCAGACCAGGCTAGTCGTCTCGTCATGATAGTTTGACCATTGTTGCTCAAATCCTTCCGTTTTGCAATTTGAGAACTGAAAGTTTGTTCACTTGCTGCCTCGTATCTCTTGCCTCATGACAGGTGACAGTCAGTTATTCACTTCACATGTCATTGGTTTTACTGTCATGGCAGATCTTTGTAAACATAAATCCATATTTAATCCATACAGTGGATAATTTGTATACTGTACAGTAATATATCCACACATCTATACATACTGCAGACGTACGGCCATTTCATGAAGCACCGACTGCTGCAGGTAAAGAAACACACACCCAGCTTTGACAGACTGTTTGCTTTTTTGGCACTTTTTTTGTATCTAAATTATGCTGAATGAAGCTTTTATAACGCCTACACTCGGCGCTTTTACAAAGTGGCTCATATGAAAGTTCAAACCGCTCGAGTG